>NC_090815.1:128739284-129042315 GCF_000390325.3 Nicotiana tomentosiformis | reverse complement strand
GCACCCCTCAATTAACCTTACGCGATCGCAAATAATTCCATGCGATCGCGATGTACATCTTGCCAAATCTACGCGATTGCAAACAATGCCACGCGATCGCGATGCACATCTTGCCAAATCTACGCGATCGCGGTTGATCTCACGCGATCGCGAAGAACAAAATTAACACTGCCTCAACTAAGCCTATGCAATCGCGTCCCAATCTTTGCGATCGCGAAAAAGGTTTAAAATACCATAAATCAGTAGCTACCAACAGTACCAAAATGAAGAAAATACTCTGAATACCATCTGAAACACGCCCGAGCCCCTCGGGACCACAACCAAATATACTAACAAGTGATAAAATATCATACGGACTTAGTCGAGTCTTCAAATCACATCTAACAACACTAAAAACATGAATCACACATAGATTTAAGCCTAATGAACTTTGAAACTTTCAATTTCTACAAATAACACCGAAACATATCAAATCAAGTCTGATTGACCTCTAATTTTGTACGCAAGTCATAAATGACATAACGGAGCTATGAAAATTTTCAGAAATAGATTCCGACTCCGGTATCAAAAAGTCAACTCCCCGGTCAAACTTCCAAACTTAAATTTCTATTTTAGCCATTTCAAGCCTAATTTCACTACGGACTTCCAAATAAAATTTCGATCACGCCCCTAAGTCCAAAATCACCATACAGAGCTGTTGGAATCATCAAATTCAATTCTGGGGTCGTTTGCACATAATTGGACATTCGGTCACTATTTGAACTTAAACTTTTTATTTTTCATCAAAATTTTATATCTCAGGCTAGGGACCTCGGAATTTGATTCCGGACATACACTCAAGTCCCAAATCACGATATGGAGCTACTAGAACTGTCAAAATATTGATCCAAGTCTGTTTGCTCAAAATATTGACCAAAGTCAACTCAGTTGAGTTTTAAAGCTCTAATTTATATTTTAATCCATTTTTCACATAAAAACTTCCCGGAAAATTTTACGAACTGCGCACGCAAGTTGAGTAATGATAAATAGTGCTTTTCAAGGTCTTAGAATACAGAATTAATTATTAACTCTAAAGATAAAATTTTGGGTCATCACATTCTCCACCTCTAAAACAAATGTCCGTCCTCGAACGGGGTTAGAAATAGTACCTGAGCTGGTGAATAAGTGTGGATAACAGCAGCGCATATCATGCTCGATCCCCCAAGTTGCCTACTCGACTAGATGACCCCTCCACTGAACCTTCACAAAAGCAATGTTCTTTGACCTCAGCTTTCGAACCTGCCTATCTAAAATAGCCATTGGTTCCTCAACATAAGATAGATCCTTGTCCAACCGAACCGAACTGAAGTCTAACACACGAGACGGATCGCCGTGATATTTTCGAAGCATAGAAACATGGAATACCGGATGAACTGCAGAGAGACTAGGTGGTAGCGCAAGTCTGTAAGCCACCTCTCCAACTCTTTCAAGAATCTCAAAAGTCCCAATATACCTAGGGCTCAATTTGCCCTTCTTCCCGAACCTTATCACGCCCTTCAAAGGCAAAAAACCCGGAGCAATACCCGCTCACCAACCAGGAATGCAACATCGTGAACCTTCCGATCCGCATAACTCTTATGTTTTGATTGGGTTGTACGAAGTCAATCCTGAATCAACCTAACCTTCTCCCAGGCATCCTGAACCAAGTCTGTACCCAATAGTCTAGCCTCGCCCGCTTCGAACTAACCGACTAGAGACCGGCACCGCCTACAATACAAGGCCTCATACGGAGCCATCTGAATGCTTGACTGATAATTACTGTTGTAAGCAAACTCCGCAAGTGGTAAGAACTGATCCCATGCACCCCCAAAATATATCACACGCGCACGAAGCATATCCTCCAGTATCTGAATAGTGCGTTCAAATTGTCCGTCCATCTGAGGGTGAAATGATGTACTCAACTCCACACGAGTACCCAACTCTCGCTGTACAGCCCTCCAAAACCATGAGGTAAACTGTATACCCCGGTCAGAGATAATAGATACTGGTACACCGTGAAGTCTGACAATCTCGCTAATATATACCTGAGCCAGCTGTTCTGAAGAGTAAGTAGTAATCACAGGAATGAAATGAGATGACTTGGTCAATCTATCCACAATCACCCAAACTGCATCGAATTTCCTCTGATTCCGTGGGAGTCCAACAACGAAATCCATAGTGATCCGTTCCCTTTACATTCTGGAATTTCCAACTTCTGAAGCAATCCACCCGATCGTTTATGCTCATATTTCATCTGCTGGCAATTTAGGCACCGGGCTACATATTCCACTATGTCTTTCTTCATCCGCCTCCATCAGTAGTGATGTTTCAAGTCCTGATATATTTTTGCAGCACCCGGATGAATGGAGTGTCATGAACTGTGAGCCTCTTGGAGAATCAACTCACGCAAACCATCCACATTAGGCACACATAGCTTGCCCTACATCCGTAATACATCATCATCTCCAATAGTGATTTACTTGGCATCACCAGGCTGAACTGTATCCTTAAGGACAAGCAGATGGGGGTCATCATACTAACGTTCCCTGATACGATCATAAAGAGAAGACTGAGAACCCACGCAAGCCAACACTCAACTCATCTCGAAAACATCCAGTCTAACAAACTGGTTGGCCAAGGCTTGAACATCCAAGGCTAAACGCCTCTCTGCTACCGGTAAATATGCTAAGCTGCCCAAACTCTCCACCATACGACTCAAGGCACCGGCCACTACATTGGCCTTCCTAGGATGATAGACAATGGTGATATCATAATCCTTGAGCAACTCCAACCATCTTAGCTGCTGCAAATTAAGATCCTTCTATTTAAACAGATGTTGTAGACTCCAGTGATAGGTGTAGACCTCACAATGGACACCGTACAAATAATGCCGCCAAATCTTTAAGACATGAACAATAACCTCTAACTCAAGGTCATGTAAAATATAATTCTTCTCATGCACCTTTAACTGTCTGGACACGTAGGCAATCACCCTACCATCATGCATCAACATTGCACCTAGACCAATACGCGACGCATCACAATACACAGTATAAGACCTTGTACATGTAGGTAATACCAATACTGGGGCTGTAGTCAAAGTTGTCTTGAGCTTTTGGAAGCTCTCCTCACATTCCTCGGTCCACCTGAACGGAGCAGCCTTCTGGGTCAATTTGGTCATAGATGCAGCAATAGAAGAGAAACCCTTTTTACAAACCGGCGATAATACCCTACCAAACCAAGGAAACTCAAGATTTCCATAACTGAAGACGGTCTAGACCAACTCTGCACCGCTTCAACCTTCTTCGGATCTACCTTGATTCCCTCGCATGAAACTATATGACCCAAAAATCCCACTGAATCAAGCCAGAATTCACACTTTGAAAATTTTGCATATAACTTTCTTTCTCTCAAAATCTGAAGCACCTTCCTCAGGTGTTGTTCATGATCTTCCCGACTCCGGGAATACACTAGAATGTCGTCAATAAACAAAATAACGAAAGAATCAAGATAGGGCTGAAAGACACTATTCATTAAGTGCATAAATGTTTTTGGGGCGTTGGTCGGCCCAAAAGACATCACAAGGAACTCGTAATGACTGTACCGAGTCCTGAAAGCAGTCTTCGGGATATCTGGCTCCCGAATCTTCAACTGATGATAGCCTGAATGCAAGTCAATTTTAGAGAATACCTTGGAACCCTGAAGCTAATCAAATAGGTCATCAATACGTGACAATGGATACCTGTTCTTCACTATAACCTTGTTCAGCTGGCGGTAATCAATACACATCCTCATAGAACCACCCTTCTTCTTTACAAATAAGACACAAGCACCCCAAGGCGATACACTAGGCCGAATGAAACACTTATCAAGAAATCCCTGTAACTGTTCTTTTAATTCTTTCAACTCTGCTGGGGCCATACGATATGGTGGAACAGAAATGGGCTGAGTTTCCAGTAACAAATCAATGCCAAAGTCAATATCCCTGTCGGGTGGCATACCCGGAAGATCCGCTGGAAATACATCCCGAAACTCCCTTACTACAGGAACTGACTCCATAGTATGAGTATCACTACTAACATCTCTCACATAGGCCAGATACGCATCACACCTCTTCTCAACCATTCGTTGAGCTTTAAGAAATGAAACAACCCTGCTAGGAACATGATCTGAGGTACCTCTCCACCCACGGTAGACCTGGCATAGCCAATGTCACCGTCTTGGCGTAACAATCAAGAATAGCGTGATAGGGAGACAACCAACCCATGCCCAAAATAATATCGAAATCCACCATACTGAGCAATAATAAATCAGCTCTGGTCTCAAAACCACTAATAACAATTAAACACGATCGATACACACAGTCCACAATAATAGATTCACCCACGGGTGTAGATACATAAACATAAAAACTCAAGGAATCACGTGATACACCCAAATACGGGGCAAAATAAGATGACACGTAAGAACAAGTGGAGCCTGGATCAAATAAGACTGATTCATCTCTATGACAGACCGAAATAATACATGTGATAATAGAATCAGATGCAACGACATCTATCCTAGCAGGAAGGGCATAATATCTGGCCTGGCCTCCCCCTCTAGGACGACCTCTACCTGCCCGACCTCCACCTCTAGCTGGCTGTGCAGGTGGAGTGGCAACTGGTGCAGTAATCATGGCCTGAGAAACTTGAGGACCCTGTGGAATAGGTGGGGCCTGAGAAATCCATGGAGGTGCACCCCTCCTAAGTCTGGGGAAATCGCTCGTGATATGACGAGTGTCACCACACTCAAAACAAGCCCTAAGAGGGCGTGGTTGCTGGGACTGGCTCGGGCCTGAGCAACTAGACTGCCTGCTAAAAGCACCCCGTACAGGAGATACAGAAGACACTGACGGTGCATAATATGGAACCTGAACTCTGGGAGTAGCCGGAATACCACTAGAAACTGGAAGTGCTGAATGAATAGGACGACTCACATAACCTCTACCATGACGGGATGCAACTGGGGCACGAGAATTATTATATGTACCAGAATCCAGGGGTCTCTTAGCTTCCCTCTCTTCCCTCTCCCGAGTCCGTATACCTTCCAATCTCCTAGCAATTGACACCACTTGTTGGTATGTGATGTCCATCTCTAGCTCTTGGGCCATACTGTATCTGATACTAGGGTGAAGACCCTCAATAAATCTGTGAACCCGCTCTCGAACAGTAGCAACTAAGGCTGGTGCATGCCTAGCCAAATCGCTGAATCGAAACGCATATTCTGACATGGTCATAGAACCCTGGCGCAGCTGCTCAAACTCTGCGCGCCATGCATCTCAAAGACTCTGAGGAACACACTCCCTTAAGAACATATCTGAAAATTGAGTCCAAGTGAGTGAAGTTGCCTCAGCCGGACTATCCAACTCATATGCCCGCCACCACTGGTAGGATGCTCCTCTAAACTTGAATGTCATGAAAGAAACCCCATTAGAATCCACAATACCCATAGTATGAAGGATACGGTGACACTCCTCCAGAAAACCCTGAGTATCCTGTGAAGCTAAACCGCTGAAAGTGGGAGGGTGGTACTTCTTGTACCTTTTGAGCCTGAGCTGCTCCCCCTCTGAGACTATTGTCCTAATCTCAGGCCAAACTGGGACAATTAGTTGCACTGGTATAACCTCTTGGGCATGGTCAACTTGGGCCCATAGCTCTGGAGTACGGGCGGCGGGAGTCTGTGCTCCTCCCCCGGACTGAGATGTGGCAGGAGCAAATAGAATTAACCCTGCCTGACCTAGAGTGCCAAACATGCTCAAAACCTGGGCAAGAGGCTCGTGAAGTGTAGGAGTAGTAGCAGGCGTCTCAGGTGCTTGCTCTCTAACTGGAGCTACTGGTGGCTCTGGTGTAGCAACTCGTGCAGGTGCTTTGGCTGCACCACGTGGTCTTCCTCGGCCTCTGGCTCAGCCTATGCCCCGACCCCGGCCTCTTGTGACTCCAACAAGGGGCACGACTGTCTGATCATCAGATCCAGTTGTGCGTATCCTCACCATCTGTGAGAGAATATAAAGACAATTGTTTAGAACTTTGAAATCAACAAAGGCGCACGATAAGGAATCAAAGAAGTGAATATTTCCTTACAGTTGCATAGACTCTCGAAGATAAGTACAGACGTCTCTGTACCGATCCGTAAGACTCTACTAAACCTGCTTGTGACTCATAACACCTATGAACCTAGTGCTCTGATACCAACTTGTCACGACCCCAAATTTCCCTCGTAGGAGGTCATGATGACACCTAGTCTCTAAGACTAGGTAAGCCTATCAATGCGTAATAATCATAAATATCTGAAATAAATAAACTACAATTCAAATAATTACAACTCCCAAAATCCGGTAGAAATAAGTCACAAGTTTCTAAAAATTTATTCTCAATGTCTCTATATATTAAGGTCTAGAGAAAAATAAGGAAGCAACATAAAAATGATAGAAGGAGACTCCGGAGTCTGCGGACGCTGGCAGATACACCTCGAAGTCTCCGTGCGCAGGTAACTCACTGACGTCTAGACTGGTAAGATGTACCTGGATCTGCACAAAAAGATGTGTAGAAGCATAGTATGAGTACACCACAACGGTACCCAGTAACTGCCAAGCCTAACCTCGGTAGAGTAGTGACGAGGTCAGGTCAGGCCCTACTGGAGAATAAATAATGACATGGAAAAATGTTTAACCAATTTAATAAGATAAAATGAAAATATAAATGAATCAAGTAGTATGTCACATTTAATTATACCAAGTAATGGCAAATAAATACCTAGTGGAAACAAAACATAATTTCTTTTCAACTTAAGAAAAATCACAATAAAACTCAAAGGCAACTACAACCATAATCAATATCAAAAAGGGCACTACCGAGGTACCGCCTCGTAGTCCCAAATCATAAATAAATTTATAATATGTCATTTACTTATCTCACCGCGGAAGCCTTCACAATTTATTTTAAAGAAAATATTTTTCCTGAAATAGCATCTTGCGTTTTAACCATCCTTATCATACTGCATGACTTTTAGTAGTTCCCTCTACTAGCCACGCACATCAAGTCACCCGTATCTCACCGCATGTTTTTCAATACCTAGACCTTATACCACCGCATGCGTATCAATATCACAATATATCGCAATTTGCACCTCAAGTGCACAAATAATTTAACGTGCCAACATAATTCAACAACAATATTTTTCACAATAAAGAGCTCACGGCTCATGCCAAAATAAATTATCAATAAAATTTTTCCACAATAAAGAGCTCACAGCTCATGCCAAAATAAATCATCAATAATATTTTTTCACAATAAAAAGCTCACGGCTCCATCACAATGAGTACAAAAATCTCAGACAAATATTCAGGAATAAATAATTCAGTAAAATAATATTTCAGAATCTTTAATACTTTGCTTCATTGCCAAATTTAAAATGTCAAATACTTCATATTAATAATATTTAAATTTAAGAAAATTAATTTCAAATAATGCACAGAATAAAAGTAACCAAGTTTCAACTAAACATGTAAAATAATTAGCAGAAAAATGTCAAGCAAATTAAAAGTATTACAAATCAAATCAATAATGGAGAATATAACAAGATTTAATAAATTAATTAATATGCAATAGTGATTTTCACAATTTAAAAACATAATCCTTTATATTTAGTTCGTGTACACACTCATCACCTCGTGTATACGACTTTCATCACATTACAGTTAATAGCAATCCTAGGGAAAATTTCCTCCACACAAGGTTAGACAAATCACTTACCTCGACTTGCTCCAATTTAACTAAGTAGTATGTTTTTTCCTCGATTTTCCGATTTCGGTCGACTCGTATCAAGTCATAATTAATTCAATACAGTCTACAAAAATTATAGAATTAGTTCTATAAGAAAATACTATATTTTTCAATAAAAATTCGAAATTAACTCAAAAATGGCCTGTGGGGACCACGTCTCGGAATCCGGCGAACGTTACGAAATATGAACGCACATTTAACTACGAGTCTAACCATACCAAAATGACTAAATTCCAATAACGATTCGACCATCAAATCTATCCAAGAGGGTTTTAAAATTTTCCAACTAAAATCACCAATTAAATGTTAAAAACAATAATGGATTCGGGCAATCTAACCAAGATTGAGTTAAGAACACTTACCCCGATATTTTCTCTGAAAATATCCCAAATATCGCCTCAATCCGAGCTCCAAATCATTAAAAATAAAAAAAGGGACGAAGTCCCATTTTCAGAACTTAAATATTCTGCCCAGGGTTTTACTCATCGCGATCGCGAATATCCACATGCGATCGCGAAGCACAAATTACCACTGCCCAAATTAACTCTACGCGATCGCGTATATCCTTATGTGATCGCAGAGCACAAAGTTCCCAGCTCTACGTGATCGCAGTCCTTTTCACACGTTCGCGAGTCACAAGGTCTCAAAGCTACGCGATCGCATCCCGCTTCACGCGATCATGAAGCACAAAACTTAGCAGCCCTCAATTAACCTTACGCGATCGCAAACAATGCCACGCAATCGTGATGCACAGCTTGCCAAACCTACGTGATCGCGGTTGAACTCACGCGATCGCGAAGAACAAAATTCACACTGCCTCAACTAAGCCTACGCGATCGCGAAAAAGGTTTAAAATACCATAAATTAGTAGCTACCAGCAGTACCAAAATGAAGGAAAATACTCTAAATACCATCTGAAAACACCTGAGCCCCTTGGGACTTCAACCAAATATACCAACAAGTGCTAAAATATCATACGGACTTAGTCGAGTCTTCAAATCACATCTAACAACACTAAAAACACGAATCACACATAGATTCAAGCCTAATGAACTTTGAAACTTTCAATTTCTACAAACAACACTGGAACCTATCAACTCAAGTCCGATTGACCTCAAATTTTAGACGCAAGTCATAAATGACATAACGGAACTATAAAAATTTTCAAAAATAGATTCCGACCCCGATATGAAAAAGTCAACTCCTCGGTCAAACTTCCAAACTTAAATTTCTATTTTAGTCATTTCGAGCTTAATTTCACTATGGACTTCCCAATAAAATTCCGATCACGCTCCTAAGTCCAAAATCACCATACAGAACTGTTCGAATTATCAAAATTCTATTCCGGGGACGTTTGCACATAATTCGACATACGGTCACTATTTGAACTTAAACTTTTTTATTTTTCATCAAAATTCTATATCTCGTGTTAGGGACCTCAGAATTGGATTTCGGGCATACGCCCAAGTCCCAAATCACGATACGGACCTACCGGAACTGTCAAAATACTGATCCAAGTCCGTTTGCTCAAAATGTTAACCAAAGTCAACTCAATTAAGTTGTAAAGCTCTAATTCACATTTTAATCTATTTTTCACATAAAAACTTCCCGGAAAATTTTACTGATTGGGCATGCAAGTCGAGTAATGATAAATAGTATTTTTCAAGGTCTTAGAATACAGAATTAATTATTAACTTTAAAGATGATATTTTGGGTCATCACATTAGATGTGTATTGTTTGGTATAGCGGGGCTCTGTCCCGACCTTTATGATATTTCTGTATCCTTAGAGGCTTGTAGACATATGTCGTGTACGTGAAAGATTGCACGGCCTTGTCGGCCTATGTTTTGAGTCTATAAATGATCATGTTGGCCTATTAAGCCTGTATGTCATGTGTATATGATGATGTAATAAGAAAGATATGTTACGTTGGTACTCGGTTGAGTAAGGTACCGGATGCCCGTCGCGGCCCATTAGTTTGGGTATTGATATAAATGTCACAAAAGCTTGCTAGTAATCATATTATAAGGCCAAATACATAGACTGCCCCTTAATGTTGGCAGCAAAATCCATTTAAACACCTCAACTAACCCTTGTACCTATTAGACTCTCAAATACTTGTACCTATTGAACCATTTATGCACATGTAGCACAAAGAGTGAGTTTCACTTCAGGTCCAGCGCGTGAATGAATAGCTAAAATGTAATTTTTTTTATATTTGCTATTATCTTTCTTCTTCTTCACTCTCATTTGTCGCCTGAATCAGTCATCTTCACATTTTCAAGTTTCTCACCAATTTTCTTCTTAAATCCTCTTGATAACATTCTTCTTCACAAAAATTATAAAATTTACACAACTTAAAAATTACACACAATCAAAAATAATATCTTGAAATTGATAACAACATCAGTCTCTCCGCCAACAATTCTAATGCAACTGTTAACCATAGAAACAGGTCATTCGGGCGAAACAATACTCAGAATGATCATAGGTCTATGGGGCATTTTAGATTGTTATCGTGGAATGTATCGAGGAATTGGTCTGCTGCTAAGCAGGTCCAAGCAATTGGTAATAATTTAGTTGCTCCGAAAAGTAATGAAATTATTGCTACTAATGGATTAGCTTTGGCTGTTTTACAATGAGTTATGTGTTGTACTTAGTAATGTGGGCACTAGTGGCTGCAATTCCTTGACAAGACCGCGGCCTGCAAACACATTTTTATGTGACTAGGCAATTCGTTTGGGCCGGCCCAATTTTGTCTCTTCACGAAAGGATTTTGGAGGAATCGAAGAAGAGGGATCGTAGAAATGCTTGTGGATTGTTGAAGGAGATTCAGGAGATTGAGAAATGCGTGCACCAAATGAACGAATTGATCGATACTGTTCAGTTCCCAATCACAGAGGAAAAAGATGGAGAAGTAAAGGAAAGAATTCATGAACTTGGGCTTGTCTATGATGGTTTAAAGAGTGGATTGGATCCTTTGGAGCGCCAGGTTAGAGAAGTGTTTCATAGGATCGTTCGGAGCAGGACTGAAGGCCTTGACTCTATTGGAAGATGAAATCATGAGTGACAAATTTGTGTAGAATTGGGTAATGGTTGTCTTTTGAGAAGGCATCGATTATTAGAACATGAGCATAATATGATATAGATTTTCCCCTTTTTTTCTTTTCTTTGTTTGACCCTTTTTTTAGATGAGAAGAGGAGGGAGAATGGTTAATGGTGTAATGTGCCTAAAGAATAAGTAGTTTAAAGAGGTGAAAATCATGTATTTGCACTTTATATATGTAAAGAAATTAGGAAAAAAGGTGCATCTTTGGTCCATTTTTGGTGATGTTCATCTTGTTTGGAATTGTATAATCACATTTCTGACTTAAGTTGCTTTTTAACTGAGACGTTTGTATCAATTTCTTTGTTTTTGTTGCTTACAACCTTGATATGTATTGATACATGTCGTTGATTAAACTGGAATTGACAATCAAATTAGAATTTTTCTGATTAAGATGTTAAACTGTCTAGAAATGGTCATTAAAATCATTCATTGTCACTCTGTTTCTATCTTCTTGTTTGACAATACATTTGCTTTCAAACCAAGTTTATGTTTTTTTGACTTTTTCCCTTCTTTAAAGCTTACCGAATGACTTGTCATTATAAAAAGGAATGTCACAGGTTCAATTTGGTCATCTACTCCAAATAGTTTTTTCTTATGCTATGTGATTTGCTCTTGTTCAAGGCTGTTCTCTGCTCATTACACGCCCATTTGATTTAGGCTCGTTTTATCCTAAATCAAAGACAACCCTTTTGCAATCCCAAAATATTGATACTTTTGAAGTTACCTTTGTTGGGGCCAATTTTGTTTTTGTTCTGACATTAGAGCTGGCTTTGTCATGTAGTGTCTATTTGGTCAAGAACAGAAACTTTATTAATGAGTTATTAAAATGTTTGTTTGACATTAGTTCTCTGAGTTTGCAGTTTCTGTTATCTACCACTTGAAATTTTCTCATCTTTGAGGAAAGTCATATACATTTCTTCAGCATGTGATTTTGAAGAGGTGGTTGTCTCAAGGTTTTGGTCAAACCTTTGCCTTTCTTGTTGACCGAGACGATATTTCATACTATTTTTATTTGTGGAAGGCACGTTAGTTATGTCTTGTGAAAAAACAAATATGCCTTAAGACAGACTAGGATGACGTTCTTTTCTTGTTCCTTGTTTTTAACTCATTGGCAATTGGGCATAAATTAACTAAACTTTTGTAGATTATTATTGTGTAGAGCAACTTGTCTATCTCTGCTGGCATGGATTATTAATGGCGTTTTTCTTTTTACTTAGTGTCAATTATAATAAACTAGCCTTCTTAGCTTAGTGGTAGAGCGCGTAGCTTTTAACCACGTGGTTGTGGGTTTGATCCTCACAGACGATATTTTTTCAGATCTCATTTGTAAAATTTTGCTGGGTTGATGTTGTTGTTAGTACCAATAATCATACTTTTACAAGGGATATTTACTGTTTTTGGAGTTGTTTAACGACCTTAAAAAATGTATCAAATCGCATTTAGTGAAACCATTTTTCACTATTGAGAGGATTAGGAATAATTCCCAAAAGGACTTAAGTTACATGCACTGATTGTAAAGAATTTTTACACCCATCAACATAATTTAATATATCAGATTGCTAATGAATTTTCAAGTAATTATATAGGCTTACTATGAAAAGTCATGCACAAAAACTTAAAACTATTTCAGAAAAATCATAAGATGTGGTTAGTTTAGAGGACTCCAATACATAGATATAATCCAAAAACCAGAGTAGATAAACAAAGCAGGATAGCCTATCTTGAAATAATTAATCACATGTTTGCTTAATTTGCCAAAGAGTTGAGAACATGGTAGAGAAGGAACTCAACTCCCCCCTCAAAAATCCCCACCTCAATAACCCCTTGTAGATTTTGATATCTCTCTGGCCAGCTAATTGCTGATTTTGAGAACTGGATCATAGCTGGCATGTTTATTAAGATCTATAATATGTTCAAAAATTTGAGATTTGGCATTTTATGCAATAGCTATCAATAGTAGGATTTGAGAGGCCACTAAGTGGTGAGAGGTTGAGGACCTTTTCTTGAATGAATCTACAAGTATTATGAAGGTGTGCTTTAATTGCCAAAAAAATATTAGCTGGCTGATTTTATGGTAGGCTACAAAGAAAGTGGACCTCAACATCTAGAAGAAGTTCTATATTAATAATTTTTGCTTCTAGGAGTATATAGGACATAAGGAAGTAAGTGCCAAATATTTGCTTTTTGACATAATTTCTTCTTTTAACCATATTGAGTTCACCAACCAAGTTTTGTTTTACTAGGTCCTTTTCGATTATTTTGAAAAGTTTATAGAGTGATAGTTCTAGTCTCAGAAGAAAATCAATATAAGCAGCAATTTGAATCCAATTCTACAACTTATTTGAATTAAAATTCATCCATTTTGATGACCATTTTTCTTCATAGAAAGGACTAGAATCTATGTCGGCATCTCTTTTTTCTTCTTAAATTAAAGAATGATTAAAGTACAAAAATTAGTACATGTTCAAGCCAATTGATGTAACGATCCGGCCGGTCGTTTTGAGTGTATTAGTCCCGATCCCCTATTTACTATTTTTCCCGTATCTGTTTCTGCTTATGTGTCTTACCGGGAGGTCTTGTTTTTGGTTTCAGAGTGTTTTGAGACACTTAGTCACTTAATCGAAAGCTTAAGTCTCAGCAATTGACCATAGTCGGAAGTGTGAAAAGACGACTCCGGAATGGAGTTCTGTTAGATGATTTTGGGCTTAGGAGCTTGTCCGGAATGTGATTTGGAGGTCTGTAGTAGAATAGGCTTGAATTGGCGAAAGTTGAAATTTTGGCGATTTTGGCTGGAAGTGAAAATTTTAATATCGGGGTCGGATTAGATTTTCGGAAGTTGGAGTAGGTCCGTAATGTTGAATATGACTTGTGTGCAAAATTTGAGGTCAATCGGGCGTGGTTTGGTATAATTCGGCATCGTTTGTAGAATTCTGAAGTTTAGAAGTTCTTTAGGCTTGAATTCGGGTGTAATCGGCGTTTTGATATTGTTTTGAGGGATTCGAAGGTTCGACTAAGTTCGTATTGGGTTTTAGGACTTGTTGGTATAATTGGTTGAGGTCTCGGAGGCCTTGGGGTGATTTCGGATGGTTAACGGCTTGATGGGAGTTGAGGAATTTCAGCTAAGGCTGCTGCTACTGGTGTAATCGCACATGCAGAATGGGAACCGCAGGTGCGAGCCCGCAGAAGTGAAGGAGGAGCCGCAGATGCGGCTAAGGAGGATCTGGGCAGAGGACACAGGTGTGATGGCATTCCTATACCTGTGAAGATCACAGAAGCGGATTTAGGGGCGCAAGTGCGAGTTTGGACCGCAAGTGCGATATAGTTCCCGCACCTGCGAAGAGCGCAGATGCGGTTACTTGATCGTAGGAGAGGAGGCAGTGTTTTAGTGATTTTTTTGCAGAAGTGGGGCTTTGCCCGCGGATGCGGCTCCGCAGATGCAGAAATGGAGCTACAGGTGCGAGAAGTCTGGGCAGAAGCTATAAATAGAATACTTCGAGATTTTTCACCATTTTCATCATTTTTTAGCTCGGATTTTGGGAATTTTGAGAGAGATTTCGGAGTAATCACTAAGGTAAGTTCCTTGTGCCTATTTATCTTCAATAATGGTATTTCCCCACTGATTTTTACCCCTAGTTGGTGAGTGTTTGAGGTAAGATTTGGGAGATTAAGGTTTGGGAATTGGAGAGTGAATTTTGGGGTTTTGGAGGGGCAATTGAAGTCGGATTTTGATAAATTTAGTATGATTAGACTCGTGAGAGAATGGGCTTACGAGTTTTGTGACTTTCATCAGGTTTCGAGACGTGGCCCCGGGGGCGGGTTGAGCCGATTTCAAATTTTGGACTATATTTTAGTAGTTTTCTTGTGGAATTGATCCTTTTAGCCAATATTGATTATCTCGTACTGTTTGTGGCTAGATTCGGGGCATTTGGAGGCCGATTCGAGAGGCAAAGGCATTTCAGAGTAGGATTTCTGCGCGGTTGAGGTAAGTAACAGTTTTAAATCTGGTCTTGAAGGTATGAAACCCCAGATTTTGGTATTATGTGACTATTTTAGAGGTGACGCACATGCTAGGTGATGGGTATGTGGGCGTGTACCGTGGGGGATTGTGACTTGGTCTGCCCCATGAGACTGTAAAGTCTAACTGCCTATTGTTAATTACATGTTCCCTCTGTGTTATAGAAATTTGACTGTATATTATGTTAGAAATCATGCTTAGGCTATGTGATGGTACTGTTGGGACCCGCAGAAATCGCGTACTTACTAAAGTATTTGCTAATTGTTGTCTTGTACTCTGTCATGGTTTTACTTGCGTATCATATCTCAGCCTCTTCTTGATTCTTGTTGATACACTATGTTATCTTTGTTTGGGCCGATCTTTGAGATTTCCGAGAGCTCGAGAGATTAGAGAGGTTGATGACTGAGTGAGGCCGAGGGCATGTCTGTGAGTTATTGATATTATGGAACGTGAGGTATCCATACAGCACGTGAGTTGTCCGTGCGGTTCCACATATTGATACTATGGCACGTGAGTTGTCCGTGCAGCACGTGAGTTGTCCGTGCGGTTCCACATATTGATACTATAGCACGTGAGTTGTCCGTGCGGATATAGTGCTTGGGCTGAAAGGATCCCATCCGCAGTCTGCACACACCCAGTGAGTGCAGGTACCTATTGAGTGGGAGTACTGAGGTTTGAGAGCCGAGTGATTTGAGCTGTTGTGACGAGTTGAGTGACTGTTGCCCTAAGAGGCTGTACTTGCTCTTCTTATTTTCATTTGTTGATGCACATAGTTGCTATCTGTCATTGTTGTGAAATTTATGAAAGATTATATATACGGATTTACCTGCACTGTAACTGTATAAAAACTGATTTGATTTGAATTACCGGATTTGAAATCATGTCTATTCTTTGCTGGAATTGTTGAAAATGAACTGTATTTGTATAGCCCGTCACTACTTTCTCAGTTCCTTATTTATTTCTGTTAATTTCTGAGTTGGTTGTACTCATGCTACACCCTGTACTTCATGTGAAGATCCATGTGTGTTTGATAACGGAGGTTGTTGAGTTCGTACGCGATCGAGCACCGGAGACTACGAGGTAGCTGCCGGCGTCCGCAGACCTTGTCTCTCCTTATATGTTTTCCTTATTTTTTGTATTGATACTTAGACATTGTTTTATTAGACTGGACATGTAGATGCTCATGACTCAGTGACACCCCGATGTCGGGCTATCTTTCTGCACTTATGTTTTATTTGGGTTTTACCCCCATTTTTATGAGAAAAAAACTTCGGTTATTTTAAATGTCTTTAATTCATTTCTGTTAAATTTTGAAAGTGTTTTGGAAAGGCTGGTTTGCCTAGTATCACGATAGGCGCCATCACGTCGGGTTAGGTTTTGGGTCGTGACAAGTTGGTATCAGAGCCTAGGAAACTCCACATTCTTGAATTCTTGTCGTGTGAATCTGTTGATTCTAGTAACTAACCATCTGTTTTTTCATTCTTTCACAAATGGTGAGGACTCGTACTACTAGGTAGGATGGACAACCACCAGTACCACCAGTCAGGGCCGCGAGAGGCCGAGGTCACGGTAGTGGTCGCGGTATGGGCAAAGGTGCAGCTCGCACAACATCTAGGGCAGTACCTGTAGACCCACCAGTTGGGGATGAGCTTGTGGGACCATCTCAGGCACAACCCGTGCCCATTGTGATTCCAGGCCTTCAGGAGGCCTTAGCTCATATTCTGACCACGTGTACCAGTCTTGCTCAGGCGGTCTCTATTCCGGACGCAGCAACCACTTCTCAGGTCGGGGGAGGCGCTCAAACTCCCGTTGCCCGCACACCAGAGTAGGTGGTACAGGTATTCCAGACACCGACACACCACCAGCCCAGCCGGTTGCCGTTGCTTAGGATTATGTTGTTCCTTCTATGCTTGAGGATGAGCAGCGTAGATTGGAGAGGTTTGGGAGGCTCCAGCCTCCATCTTTCAGTGGTGGAGAGGGAGGGGATGCACAGGGCTTCTTGGACAGATGTCTGAGGATACTCCGTACAGCCTGTATTCTGGAGACCAGTGGGGTTTCGTTCACTGCCTTTCAGTTCTCAGGGGTTGCATTCATTTGGTGGGAGGCTTACGAAAGGCATAAGACGGTCGGCGCAACACCCTTTACTTGGCAGCAGTTCTCCATTCTCTTTCTGGAGAAGTTCATGCCTCAGTCCCGCAGAAATGAGTTGCGCAAGCAGTTCGAGCAGCTTTGTCAGGGTGATATGTCTGTGACATAGTAAGAGATGAGATTTTCTGAGTTGGCCCGCCATGCTATCTGGTTGGTTCCCACATACAGAGAGAGGATCAGGAGGTTCATAGATGACCTCACTTTTTAGCTGCGATTGCTTATGACTAGAGAGAGAGTGTCTGGTGCTAATTTTGATGAGGTTGTCGATATTGCCCATCAGATTGAGACGGTTCGCAGCCAGGAGCATGTCGAGAGGGAGGCCAAGAGGCCTCGTGGCCAGGGTGGCTTTAGTGATGTTCCTTTTGAGGGGCAGTTCCACCATGGTAGGGGTCGTCCTTTCAGACATGCTCAGACGGCTTGCCCAATTCACCGTGGTGCATCATCTGGCCATTGTTCACACAACTATCAGCAGGGTCAGTCTTCATTCAGTGCACTACCAGCGTAGAGTTCCCACCTTGCCTCGTCAGTTCAGGTGTCTACGGGTAGTTCTTCGGGGCATCAAGAGCAGCAGTTTCGTCAGGGGAGGGGTTGTTTCGAGTGTGCAGATTTTGGACACATTAAGAGAGATTGCCCTAGGTTGTTGAGTGGCGCTCCACAGTAGAGTACTCGGTCGATGGAATCAGCACCAACAGCTCCAGCACCCGTCCAGCCAGCTCGAGGTGGGGCTCAGTCAGCTAGGGGTCGCCCGAGAAGAGGAGGCCGATTAGGGGTTGGCCAGGCCCATTTCTATACTCTTCCTGCCAGACCAGATGCCATTGCTTTAGATGCTGTGATTACATGTATTGTCTCAGTTTTCCATAGAGATACCTCTATATTATTTGACCCTGGTTCCACTTATTCATATGTGTCCTCGTATTTCGTTCATTATCTGGTTATGGCCCGTGAGTCTCTAATTGCATCTGTTCATGTATCCACTCTAGTGGGCGATACTATCATTGTGGACCGTGTATATCGGACATGTGTGGTGACTATTGCGAGTCTGGAGACTAGAATGGATCTCTTGTTGCTTAGTATGGTCAATTTTGACGTGATTTTGGGTATGGATTGGTTGTCTCCATGTCATGTTGTTCTAGATTGTCACGCTAAGACCGTGATGTTAGCGATACTGGGGTTGCCAAGATTTGAGTGGAGCGGTTCTATAGACTATGTTTCCAGTAGAGAGATTTCATACTTGAAGGCTCCGCGGATGGTTAAGAAGGGTTGTCTATCCTATTTGGCTTTTGTGAGGGATGTTAGTGTAGAGACTCCTGCCATTAGCTTCCTTGATTTTTGAAGATTGGATGATTAGAATGCTAGGTTCCCTCCTTCTTTATCTAAAATGATCTTACATCTATCTAAAACTCTCATAAAAGCACCCCAAAATAAGCCCCAAAGGCTATTTATTAAAATGAGGTCGGGTTACGAAAATAAAAAGATTAACCCTTCGAAAGCAGGTCTGCGGTCACATAATGTACTGCAGAATGGGTATGCGGGTCGCACAATGATCGTAAAATTTTGTGCCCAGAACTGGGCTGTTCTGGTTCATTCTGCGACCAGTTTGCGGTCATAGAAGCAGTTTCGCGATCGCATAACTATTTTGCGATCGCAAAATTGGTCGCAAAATTATATTTTTTTCAGCCTTTGGTAAT
The DNA here is from genome assembly GCF_000390325.3 of Nicotiana tomentosiformis. Classification (NCBI taxonomy): domain Eukaryota; kingdom Viridiplantae; phylum Streptophyta; class Magnoliopsida; order Solanales; family Solanaceae; genus Nicotiana; species Nicotiana tomentosiformis. The sequence continues at coordinate 129,023,514 of NC_090815.1, read as the reverse complement.
TTGGTCATCACTTCTTGTAGGAATGTCCAAATGTCAAACGGTTTGAAGCGTTAGAAACTAGACTCAAAGATCTTTCATTTGATAGTAATACACTATATAACACTTTGTATCATGAGAGTTATGCTCATTTGAAGTTAGGTCTTATGCGAACTCACTTGAGCTTTAGTCTATTATGAAATTTCCAACTTCTACATTCGATGCCGAAACCTATCGAATCAAGTCCGATTGACCTCAAATTTTACACACAAGTCATAAATGATATAATTCCAATTTCCAGAATCGGATTCCGGTCTTGTTATCAAAAATTCAACCTTTGATCGTACTTTCCGAAAATCGTCTATTTTCCAACTTTCGCCATGCTCACTTTACTCGAGCAACGAGGCTACTTGTTGGGGAAGCAAAAAACCAAATGATTCAGAAAAGTTTTTGCAGTTAAAGATTTTTCCCTTCTCACTGAGGGGTAAGGCTTTGGATTGGTTGGAACGCTTGCCTAATCATTCTATTCATATACGGGATAAATTTGCAGCGACGTTTATTTCAAACCTCTTCACTCCCGGGCATATGGCAACTCTACGAGATGAAATATTGGATTTCAAGCAAGAGCCCAATGAACCTTTGCATGAAATATGGGAGAGGTATCGTACTATGGTGAAGGAGTGCCTGAACAATGATATGACGGACAACATGATCCAACAAACATTCTACTGTGGTGTTAATACCACTAATCAATGTGTGGTCAATCAATTGGACGTAGGCAATTTCATGACAACACCTTATGCAAAGGACCACCCTTGCTTCATCCTCACTCCACCCTCACCAAAAATTTCATCAATGTCTGCTCCATCTGGAAAGAACTCAGAAGCGAAAATGTTGGACTATTTCTAATTAAGTCCAAAACTAAGTGCAGCAGATCTAAAAAATGTCAATTGACCCAATTAAGTTTTAAAATTCAACACAACCCACTTCAAATCAAGAGTTATTTTCTTCAATTTCCTTGTCTTCAAGGAGTTTGGTGTTTGATTTGGAACAATTAATTTATTGGAAAGCAAGTTGAGACTCATTGAAAGACGATAAGCTTTGTTACGGGAGGAATCCAAGGAATCATCAGTATCCTAAGAACAACCACAATCTTCTTAGGGTTCACCTTTATGCCTTCTGCTGATACAACATGCCCCAAAAATGCAACTGAGCTTAACCAAAACTCGCATTTTGAAAATTTAGCATATAACTGATTATTTTTCAAAGTCTGAAGCACACTCCAAAGATGTTTCTCATGTTACTCTCGACTGCTGGAGTAAATCAAGAAATCATCAATAACACAACCCCAAAATAATCCAAAGAGGGCTTGAACACCCGATTCATCAAATTCATATATGCTGTTGGGGCATTTGTCAACCCAAATGACATCACTAGGAATTCATAATGCCCATATCGAGTTTGAAAAGATGTCTTAGGGACAGTAGATGCGCTAATATTCAACTGATGGTAACCTTACCTCAAATCGATCTTCGAAAATACCTTGGTACCTTGAAGCTAATCAAATAAATCATCAATTCTTGGCAGCGGATATTTGTTTTTGATAGTGGCCTTGTTCAACTGTCAATAATATATACGCATCCGCATAAAGCCATTTTTCTTCTTTATAAATAGTATTGTAACTGCTCCTTCAATTCTTGATCAAGCAAGTCTTGTAACTACTCCTTCAATTCTTTCAACTCCGGCGGGGCCATACGGTATGGTGGGATAGAAATGGGCTTAGTCCCCGAAGCCAAATCAATACAGAAGTCAATATCTCTGTCGTGTGGCATTCCCAGCAAATCTGCAGGAAATACTTCTGTAAATTCACGAACAACTGGTACTGAGTCCATTGAAGGAACATCCGCACTGGATCGCGAATATAAGCCAAATAGGCTAGACACCCTTTCTTGACCATACACCGAGCTTTCATATAAGAAATAACCCTGCTGGCAGAATGACCAGGAGTTCCTTTCCACTCTAACTGAGGTAACCCCGGAATGGCTAGGGTCACTGTCTTGGCATGACAATCCAATATAGCATGATAGGGTGACATCCAATCCATACCAAAGATGACATAAAAATCTACCATATCGAAAAGTAGAATATCCACACTAGTCTCAAAACTACCAATAGTAACCACACACGAACGATAGACATGATCTACTACAATAGAGACTCCCACCGGTGTAGATACACACACAGAAGCACTCAGAAAATCACAAGGCACAACCATATATGATGCAAAATAGGAGGACACAAAGGAATAAATAGATCCTGGATCAAACAGAACCGAAGCATCTCTATGGCAAACTGGAATAATACCTATGATCACAGCATCAGATGACTCGGCATCAGGCCTAGCTAGAAAAACATAAAATCGGGGTTGAGCCCCACCACTCTGAATTGCGTCCCTGGGACGACCTCTAACTCGATGGCCTCTACCTCTAACAACAGTCTGACCTCTACCTCTAATGGCCTGACCTCCACCTCTACCTGCCTGACCCTTACCTCTAACTAGCTAAGCAAGTGGTGAAGAAACCAATGCCAGTATGATGGCACGTTAATCCTGACGAGATCTGTTACTCAACAACCTAGGGCAATATCTCCTGATGTGACCAATGTTCCCACACACATTTTGATGTCGTGGCTGTTGAAGCTGAAGCAGACCCGAACGAGGCAGTTAACCACCGTAGTGACTCTGGAGTGGTGGTACACTGATAGGGGATGAATGTATTAAATGCTAGCTGCCCAGAGTAAGGCATAATAGGATTATGACTCCCTGAAGCAGCGGGAGATGCCTGAAATGATGAATGAAATGGTCTGGGAGGATGACCCCTGCCAAAATTACCCCTGCCTCCAAACGAGGCACCACTGAAACCACCAAACTGACGAGGCCTCTTATCAGGCCTCTGCCCTCTCTCCTGTGCAAGAATCATCTCGATCCTCCTCGCGACATTAGCAGCCGCCTAAAACGAAATCTCACTGCCGGTCTCCTTGGTCATCTGAAGCCTGATAGGGTGAGTGAGTCTCTAAATAAACCTCCTCACTCTCTCTCCCTCAGTAGGTAGTAAAAGGAGAGCATGACGGGCTCAAATTGCTTGTGGTAATCCTCTCTCAGCGTAATAGGAAGGAACTTCTCCAGAAATAGCTGAGAGAACTGCTCTCAGGTAAGTGCAGGCGATCCGACTGGTCTGGTCAATGTATAATCTTTTCACCACCTCTTGGCGGAACCCGTCATATGAAATACAGCAAAATCAACCCCATTGGTCTTAACTATACCCATGTTCCGCAGCCCCTCATGGCAGCAGTCAAGATAATCTTGTGGGTCCTCAGAAGGTATACCACTAAAGTGAACTGGAAAGAGCTTAGTGAACTTATCCAGTCTCAGTAAGTCCTCAAAAGACATAGCGGGCCTATCCCCAGTTTGTGCCGCAATAACTGGCTGAACTACCCCAATTGGCGGGGCTGCTGGAGCCTGATTCTGGCAAGCCATCTGCTCCGGAGCGGGAGTAGTGGGAGTTTGTGCTCCTCCCCCAGCATGTGAGACGGCTGGTGCCATTGAAAATGTACCATTCTGGGCCACGCCCTCCATAAGACTCACCAATCGGACTAGAGCATCCTGAAGCACTAGAGTAGCTATGAATCCTTTCGGGACCTGAACTGGTCCAACTGGTACATTTTGAACTGGAACCTCCTCCGGAAGATTCACCTGAGGTTCTACAACAGGTGTTGCTGCTCGAGCTCTAGACTGAGCTCTACCTCTGCCTCTACCTCGACCTCTAACACGACCTCGACCTCGACCTCTACCCCTGGCCATAGTATCCACGGGGGGCTCTGGTCCCTGTCCATCGATAGATGTATTACGTGTTCTCACCATCTGCGAGAGAATAAGAGTAGAATGGTTCAATCATCGATGATAGAATAAAATCGCACGACAAGATAAGAAAGAAGTGATATTGTTCCTAAACTTCATAGCCTCTGAAAGATAAGTACAAACGTCTCTGTACCGATCCTTTAGACTCTACTAAGTTGGCTCGTGGCTCGGGAGACAAATGTAACCTAGTGCTCTGATACCAACTGTCACGACCCGAAATTCCTACCTTCGGACCGTGATGGCGCCTAACATTTCACTTGCTAGGCAAGCCAACGTTAGAATAATATTATCCATTTTAAAACAATTTTTAAATTTATTAATAACAAAGAACCAAATGCGGAAGTAAAGTCTGAAATGTAGTGAATAATTCATAAAAATAACGGTGTCTAAATACCATCCCAGAATTAGTGTCACAAGTGCATGAGCTTCTAGAATAATACAAATAAAGGTTTGAATAAAATAAAGTTTTCTGAAAGCAAACACACAGCTAAAAATAAGGTAGACAGAGACTTCAAAACTGCGGACGTTATACAGTTATACCTCAAGTCTCCTATGGGTAGCTGAAATCCGAGCAAGTCTATGGTAAGCTGCTGGGACCAACTCCGAAATATGCACAAGAAGTGCAGAGTATAGAATCAGTATAACCGACCTCATGTACTGGTAAGTGCCAAGCCTAACCTCGACTAAGTAGTGACGAGGCTAAGGCAGGTCACTTACAATAACAAGTACGCAATAATAGTAATAACAACAATAATAGAAATAAATCGGGTAACTCATTTTAACAGTTGAAGCCAATTCAACAGTCATAACCAATTAATATTTTCATCAATTTCTGTTGCAGCGTGCAACCCGCTCTCACAACATATTGATTTTCAATCCTCGACATATTTATTTTAATCAAGTATATATATATAGACTTTTAAATAAGTCTGTTGCGGCGAGCAACCTGATCTCCCAATATGGACTTTTAAACAAATCTGTTGCGGCGTGCAACCTGATCCCCCAATATGGACTTTTAATAAGTCTAATACGGCGTGCAACCTGATCCCCCAATATGGACTTTTAATAAGCCTGTTGCGGCTTGCAACCCGATCCCCCAATATGGACTTTTAATAAGTCTGTTGTGGCGTGCAACCCGATCCCCCAATATGGAATTTTAATAAGTCTGTTGCAGCGTAAAATCCGATACTCTAATATGTCCATTTTAATCAATTCTGTTGCGGCGTGCAACCCACTCCTTTAATATATTCATTTACCAATTTTTATAAAAATAATTTGCCCTAATAAATGCAATAATTAATATGAAATTATAAGACAACAAGCATACAATAATTATGATTTAATTATGAAACAACAATGACAAATAACAATTTATTATGAAAATCAAGGAGAACATACGCAGTTTAATATTTAATATGCTAAATGTCAAGTAGCAATTAAGATACATAAATCAAATAAACATGTAACAATTATTGCAAGAATTCAGAATTAATATTTGACAAAGAATAGGAGAGAAATAATTGTATCTTAAAATAATTTAAGATATTTAAATAATTAAGCAACCAATTACATTAACAAAGTATAGGCACTCGTCACCTTGCCTATACATCGTTGCACATGAAATTCATATAGCAAATAATTCAGGGGTTCTATTCCTTCAAGTCAAGGTTAGCCACGACACTTACCTCGCTTTGTAATTTCAATCAATTACTCGACCACAACTTTTCCTTTTAAATTTGTCTCCAAAAGGTTCAAATCTATTCACAAACAATTTGATATACTCAATACGAATCATAGAAATTAATTCCATATGAATTTACTAATTTTTCGAATAAAATCCAAAATTCACTTTAATAATTTACAGTGGGGCCCACGTCTCGAATCTCGAAAAAACTTTTGAAATCCGAACACCCATTCCGATACGAGTCCAACCATACAAAAATTATCCAATTCCGATATCAAATGGAAATCATAAATTTTTATTTTTGAAAAGTTTTACAAAAAATCCAATTTCTACCATATAAATCCGAAATAAATGATGAATATAGACATCGATTTATGAAATATAATCACTTTTGGTTATAGAACACTTACCCAGTTCAAAGTCATGAAAAATCGCTTTGGAATCGCCAAAATCCGAGACTCAAAACTCAAAAATGAGTAAAAATGGCTAAAATCCGATTTTTATGTGTTATGTCCAGCATTTGTGCTTTTGCGAAAATTGATCGCAGGTGCGGTTTCCGCTTCTGCGGAAAATTGACCGCAGGTGTGATTACACGAGAAGGCCAAAATTTTAGATTTTTCCTCAAGTCCAAATTGTGATCCGTTAACCATCCAGAATCCACCCGAGCCCTCAGGTCTCCAAATCAAACATGCACCCAAGTCCTAAGATATCATACGAACTTGCTTGGGCAATCAAATTTCCAAAATAATACCTAGAACTACGAATCGGATACCAAATCAAAAAAAAATTTAAGAAAACTTTAAAACTTATATTTTCACATCCGGACGACCGAATCACGTCAAATCAACTCCGTTTCTCACCTAATTTGGCAGACAAGTCATAAATATTATAGTTGACCTATACCAGACTCTGAAACCAAAATACGGACCCGGTGTCAATAAATCAAATATCAGTAAATTCTTAAAAATTATTAAGTTTTAAAACTTTTAATTTTTTATCAAAATTCCATATCTCGGGCTAGGGATCTCGGAATTCGATTTCAGGCATACGCCCAAGTCCCAAATCACGATACGGACCTACCGAAATTGTCAAAATACTGACTAGAGTCCGTTTGCTCAAAATATTGACCAAAGTTAATTTAGTTGAGTTTTAAAGCTCTATTTCACATTTTAATCCATTTTTCACACAAAAACTTTCCGAAAAATTATACGGACTGTGCATGCAAGTGTTGGAATGATAAATAGTGATTTTTGAGGTTTTAAAATATAGAATTATTTATTAAATTGAAAGATGACATTTTGGGTCATCGCAATGATAAATTCTAGTCTTCTAGATAAACACAAAATAAAGGCAGAATAGCCCCGTACTTGTTCCGCTTTATCATCCTGGTCCCTATAATTCTTCAAGTTTCATTCGAACACTTGTACCCGATCAAAATGAATGATTTAAATCCCTCTAACCGTTGACAAAGCTTATCTGGCATTTGTTTTGCTGAGTAGTATGAATTGAGTGGTATGCACGCGTAAAGAGAGCGTGAGCCTACAGGTTATATATTTTTTAAAAGCAAAACTCAAATATAATTAAATAAAAAGAAAAAGAAAAATAGAACAATAGAAGTAAAAAGAAAAACACCCCCTTCTCCCATCTTCAAACCTATCCAGCACCCCCAAAAAGTTACACTACCCACCACCACCTTTTATATTGAATGAGGTAAATGTGACCAACGTTGGGTTTAGCAATTAGGGCTTTTTTTCCTTTCTATTCTTTGATTGCAATGTTGAAGGAAATGCAAATTTCAATGAGTTACAATTACAGCATTATAAAACTAAAAATTCAAAAATAAAGAATTCGTGGATTGATTCATTGAGCGACTAATCTTGAGAGCTAAGAGGCATTGGTTCTGGCGGATGAGTTCGCGGAGAACGGCAATTAAACCATTCTTGAGCAAATGCATGATTTTGCCATTAAATATTTGCTTCGATGAAGGTCAAGAAGACGATGATGATAGCTATCAGATTGTATGAAAAATTGGGACCTCTTTGGGTGGAAAAAACTGTGGTTTGAGGGAAGGAGTTGGGATCAAGCAAATGAATTTGGAGGAGAATTTTCCTGGAGGTTCTGAAAATAAAGAGATAATTTGTGAAGTTGAAAAATGGCGTGGAGGAGAAAGAGAATCTGGTATTAGTAAAGAAGAAGATGATGATGTGGATATATGTATTTGACGTGGATCTAATGTTCTGGATTTCATTAATTAAAGGACTGATTCTCAACTTTATGCCTAATGACTTCAAAAATGGTGGGAGTATTGAAGTACCATATAAAACAAAAATTTTATTACGCAAACCACCTTATACGGAGGCAAAAATATGAAAACGGTAAGCAAAACTTCTCCGATATGCAAAAAATGCTACCTTAACAATGTATAATCAACACAAGAAACTGAGAAATCACAAAATACTGCTTGTATTATGAGTAAAAATAAAGAAAGAAAACGGTAAAAGTACTACGACTACAGACGACAATAATAAAGAAAATAAGGCTAGTTTCTAAACTTCTCCTTCTATCGGGAAAACACTTGTCTGCATTTTGGTTAAACAGTCAAGTTCCATTATCACCATGGCGCATAAGCAAATACATAACAAGTACAAAATTAAAAAGAGTAAAGGGATAACAGCAAAATAAGGAAAAATGTTAGGTGGAATTTTTTCAACTCCGATCACTACTGCGAATAAAGAGATGAAACATAGCGAACCAAAAACAAGCGCTAAACACTCATAGACATGCAAAATCTTCTCACGATCATTAGGAAGAGCCATATCTGTATATAATGATTAATATGACGAATATCTCAAGTATAATATATATAGGACTTATAAAAGGGAAAGAACCCATGCATATATATAGTCCTAGTTGAATTAAATAACTGACAAATGGAATATGTAGGAGGACTTCTAATCCTAGTTGAACTCCAACATGTTCTAATAATTCTTTAAAAATCAAGAACCAAACAAAAATGTAAGATTTTCTTCTTTTTTAAAAAACAAAAAAATTACTAACTAAAGGATTTTGAAAGAAATTAGTAAAGCACGACTTCTCCGGACAGAATGAACAAAGGAAACAAAGAACTGAAGCAAAAACAACCTATCCAACCAAATAGACACGGACAATAATAGTTATCCTTGATTTAAATATAGTTGGTGTCACATTAGTTCTAACGTATAATTCGTACACACCGTAAAATTTAAGATGGATAGTGTAATTTGTGTGATTCGCCTATCTTGGGTTAGTAATGGGAATTTATGAGTTTTGTCAAGTGAAATTGGTGATGAAAATAGAGAAGACATTAGTAATGGAGGAGATCGGATAAGGGAGAAAGAAAAAGGGAAAAAAAAAAAGAGAAGAAAAGAAAAAAGATGAAAGAAAAGAGAAAGGTAAAGAAAAAAAAAGTACTAATAAAAAGGAAATAATGTTTGTAATACACTTTAATACAATTAAAGAAATAGATAATTAGTTTGGGTGAATTTCAATTCGAAAAGGGCATATATGGGCCAACTGTGCAACTCTAAGGGCATATATGGACCAACTATGTGACGGTAAGGGTATATTTGAGCTTAACTATTAACGAATGAGCAAATGTGTTCAATTTCGTATAATATGAGGGCACATGTGGACCTTTACCGTATAATGATTAATATGACGAATATCTCAAGTATAATATATATAGGAGTTATAAAAGGGAAAGAACCCATGTATATATATAGTCCTAGTTGAATTAAATAATTGACAAATGTGTTATAAAATAAAAACAACTTAGTAAAACATGAACAAGATATGTTGTTATGAAATAAAAGTAATTTAGTAAAACATGAACAAGAAATGGAGATAGAGAGAAGGAAGAGATTTTTTTCTTCAATTGTGTGTATTTTCCTATCTATTACAAGGCCTTTATATAGGCATGAAAAGTGAAGAAAAATATGTCTTTAAATATGTCATTAAGCATAAAAATATGTCATTGAATATGTCATTAAGCATTTGAGAAGATCATGGAGGAAGAGTAGACATCCCTTGGATGTCCATAGATAATGTGCCTCGTTAAAACCTTATTAGGAAAAAAAACCCTACGGGAAAAAAAATTCTAGTGAAGGAAAAAGAGTACACATGTTTAGAAATACGCCTTTTGGTTGCCTCGTTAAAAACCTTGCAAGAAAAACCCAGTGGGACAAAACTTTGTAAGGAAAAAAGAGTACAACGCGTATTAACTCCCCCTGATGAGAGCATCAATTCACATCCTTGAGCCTTCGTATCCCAATCGTGTACACTAGTTTCTTGAAGGTTGACGTCGGTAGAGATTTGGTGAATAAATCAGCCATATTATCACTTGAACGGATCTGTTGCACATTGATATCACCATTTTTTTTTTTTCGAAGATTATGTATGAAAAATAACTTTGGTGAAATATACTTTGTCCTCTCCCCTTTTATGAATCCTCCCTTCAACAGGGCTATGCATGCTGCATTGTCTTCATACAAAATTGTGGGTAGTTTATTACACCTCAAACCATATTTGTCTCGAATAAGGTGTATTATATACCTCAACCATACACATTCTCGACTTGCTTCATGAATAGCAATTATCTCAGCATGATTAGATGAAGTAGCCATGATTGATTGCTTAGTCGATTGCCAAGATATGGCAGTGCCTCCATATGTAAACACATAGCATGTTGAGATCGAACCTTTTGTGGGTTATATAAATACCCAACATCGGCATAACCAACAAGATCAGGACTGCAATCATTGCCATAAAATAATCCCATACCGGTAGTCCCTTTTAGATACCGCAATATGTGTCTGATTCTATTCCAATATTTCCTTGTAGGAGTAGAGCTATATCTTGTTAAGACATTAACTGAAAAGTTATGTCAGACCTTGTAATGTTAGAAAGATACATTAGCGCACCAATTGCACTAAGATATGGTACGTCGGGACCAAAAAGCTTTTCATTATTTTCATGAGGTCGGAATGGATGTGCTTTATCCATATAAAATCGCTTTAAAATTATTTTAGTGTATGTTGATTGATGGACAGAAATTCCATCTTGCATATACTCAATTTGTAGACCAAGACAAAATTTTGTCTTTCCAAGATCTTTCATTTCAAATTCTTTCTTTAAATAGTCTACTACTTTAGGAAGCTCCCTAGGAGTTCCAATGATATTTAAATCATCAACATACATAGTGATTATAACAAATTTAGATCCAGATCTTTTTATAAAGACACAAAGACAAATTGAATCATTCTTGTACCCTTCTCTCAACAGGTACTCACTCAGGCGATTATACCACATGCGCCCTGATTGTTTCAATCCGTATAAGGATTTTTGAAGCTTTATTTAATAAATTTCTTGGAAACCTTAATATGCTTTAAATCCTTCAATGCTTTCCATTATACACATATTACGTTTTTCTTGTATTGCTAGATTAAAACCTGAAATGGCGACATCCACCACAGGAGAACATGTCTCTATATAATCAATGCCAGGATATTTATAAATCTTTTTGTGACACAATTCGTCTTTATGTCTATCGACTTGACCCTTTTTTTTCGTACAAGAACACATTTATATCTCCACTGGCTTTATACTTTCAGGGTGTTGGCACTATCCGTCCAACTTCATATTTTTCATGTGAAATCAATTTTTATTGCGTATTTTTTATTTGGCCAATCATTTATCTGTCCAAATTTCATGATAAATTTGAGCTCAAGATCCTCGTAAATATAAATAATATTGAGCGCTACATTATATTAACAATATCGTCGAAGATCATTTTATATCGGTTCTACTATTACCCAATAAAGACATAACTTATTGAGATCTCTTTATCTTATTATTTTCAGGTACCTGAGCCTCTCCCATGAGGTTTTATAAAGTGTTATGTCGTGGTGCTCTTCTAGAGCACTTGCCTCCTTATTATGACCATCTTGAACATTTGTTCCTCTCCTTTTTCAAGGAGTTTTATCTTTGGAACCGATTAGTCTATTATGCTTTATGCATTCCATGGACCCTATTCATTATGAACTTTATTTTATTTGGAGCATTAGCAGTTGAATATGACATTTAGCTTTGGGTCAGCAAATACAACTGGCAATATTTTGCAAATGATTTATCACTTGAACTTCAAGTTCACATTTTCTCGTACGAGGATCTCGATGTACTCATAATAATTCATTACATGCATTACTTTTTCAGCTGTCCATTTTCTCCCCCTATTGTTGGGATCACCAACACATATCCCTAGCCTTATTTGGAGATCCATCTTTGTGCATTGTGGTGGAACAATTAAATCATATAGCACATTCATATTTCTAGATGGAAATTATTTAGTTCCTGACCCTGAACCGATTGTGATAGGGAGAACTTATCTTAATTTGGCTAGATGTGTACAAGTACTGTTGTATATTAAATAATACATCACATACCAAATTTTATTTTGGCAATTTTATTCTCATAACTAATGGTTTAGCTATAATTGGAGGCATACAATTTCTGCTAAACCAACTTGGATTTAAACCAGTATTATCAAGATAAATAATTATAATTTATATTTTGGAACTGTGCTCTAATAATTTGAGCAATCAATCTTGCAAAAGCCATACTGCAAGTTGATAACAAATGCACATGTGACCAAAGAATAGATGCATCTATTAAAATCATATAATAGTAAACGGTCGACATGGCAGGTGATTGGGCCCATATATTTATCACCTTTCATTAGTTCCAGAAATCAAAGGATTCAATCCCAACTTTAACTGATATATCATGAGAATAAGCAGCACAAGAGAATTCTTGAAAAATCTTATATTTCTTCAATATATGTCAATGTAATTCTCAATTAATTTTTCGCATTATAATTGAATCGAGATGGTCAACCGGTCATGCCAACTAATATTTGTTTTAGTAAACCTCTAGTTTACTTGTGACATATGATTCCATCATCATGCTTATATTTGTGTAATACAAATAGAAAGAAAATCGGGTAATCTTTCATATTTATCCGTTATGATTATAGAAATATGAAAATATTCAATATTCCTTTCATTTATAGTCTCAATATGCCAACCACTTTGACTTATATATTTGAAACTCAAAAAGTTTCTTTTGAGACTTTACAATATCAATGTCGTGAATACTTTTATTCATCCGGATAGTAACAAATTAATTTTTCCGAAGCTCTTAACAACTTTTGTACTACAAGATATTTTGTCACACCATTCATATAGTAAATGTCTCCTTCATGGAGAAAATTATATCATAATAAATTGTCATTGTCAAAATCATCAGAAGCAAAGTCATTTTTTACTTTAATTTTGCCTTTAATAACCTTCTATAAGGCACAACAAAATATATATATTTTTTGGCGTATCACATGTACACGACTAATGACATATTTATGTAACCACACAATAATATTTATTCTCTTTATTTCACTCAAACCTCCCTCAGAGGTGAGTTGTGTGGTATTCATCTAATCATGCATTGCATGTCTTTATTCATTACTTTTATCACATATTACAACATTCACCTTTAGGAATGGGTCTGCATTCTCAATGCTTATCACAAGTCACATTCTCTTCGGCGTACTTTATTATTTTGCATACCAATTTGATGGTAAACATTGCCTTCACATTTTGAAGAACTATTATTATTATTATTATTATTATTATTATTATTATTATTGTGAAGGCAATGTTTACCTCTTGAGTTAAACTATTCATAATGTCATTTGGATATAATTCTTAATAATAGACTTTCGTTTACTCAAATCAGCTAAGTAATTAGTGTCAAACAGATATATGAAAATACAAAACAAAATAATATTGAAAATTCACATGTGGTCTTTGCTACAATAAGCTTACTTCAATATGAAAGTGATATGACTAGAACATTAAAGATAAATAATGTATCAAATAGAATAATATAGTACTACTAGTTACCATGCATATTTATGGAAACTAAGTATTATGCTCTCTAGAAAAACAAAGAGATATAACAGAACCTTTAATTGAAAAAATTATTGACAATATTTTTAACATTAATGAAAAAGTCAATACTGGAATGACTCTACCATCTTGTTGCCTCCCACATCAGTTATAAAATAGGAGCAGTTATGTATTTTAAGTCACAAGAAACTAAATCTCCTTTTTTTTATTTATTTAATGGAGTGTACTAAGAATATCATGTACAAATAATAAAAAATTGGGTTGCAGAGATACAAACTCACTCAATTTTTCAATATACGAGAATTAAAAATTTTGATCGGCCAATGTTAATTCAAAATATTTTTCCATTTGGATCGTATATTTATTTATCAATAACGTATGCTAGTTATGCTATTAAGATTACCCGAGAGAAACTTACCTCACATTAACTTTTCAAAAGTTAGAATGGCGCATGATGGTCAAGCATATATTTTATAGGAAAACGTTCAGTTAAGTGAAACTTTACATAAGGTTCTTGCCTTTTTTTTTTTAACTTAGGAACCAAAGTTCCTCAAATGACTTTGCAAAAGCTGTAGTAGCTCCCCAATTTCTTGTACTTCTTTTGGTCTTTGGTTTAGTACGTAACTCTTGACTGCATCATTATATACTTCTGATTCTTATAATAAGATCTATATAACCAGGATACGAGATGAAAGAGATCAGATCAAACTTACAACAAATATTAGAAACTCGTTCATTGAAATGGATATTGATAATGCAACAAAATAAAATAAGTAAAATATGGAGTAGTAATTAGTTTACATTTAGGTATTTTTCTTTATAAAGTAAAACACTTAAGAATATGAATGGATTTGTAAGAAGAAAATACTTAGCATTGGAAACTTTCATAACAAATAAAGAACGTATGAGAAAAACGAATAAGAAAATGAATTAATTAAAAAAGATTAGAAAACGTATCTTAGCATTAGCATTATATGCCTTATCACAGTGTACTGGTCTACTCAACCTTATTGTTACTTCAGTTATGTTTGATACCATTCTTTGAAGAAAAGCTTATCTCTTCAAAATGAATATTAGGCATGGCAGGAACATGCCTTTTATGATGTAGAATAATTTTGTAGATGTAAGTAACTCAATTGATTAGGGTATCGTACTGATAACGTGTTATAAAATAAAAATAACTTAGTAAAACATGAACAAGATATGTTGTTATGAAATAAAAGTAATTTAGTAAAACATGAACAAGAAATGGAGATAGAGAGAAGAAAGAGATTTTCTTCTTCAATTGTGTGTATTTTGCTATCTATTACAAGGCCTTTATATAGGCATGAAAAGTGAAGAAAAATATGTCATTGAATATGTCATTAAGCATAAAAATATGTCATTGAATATGTCATTAATCATTTGAGAAGATCATGGAGGAAGAGTAGACATCCACCATAATTTGATTTTTCTTATAACAAAATGGAATATGTAGGAGGACTTCTAATCCTAGTTGAACTCCAACATGTTCTAATAATTCTTTAAATATCAAGAACCAAACAAAAATGTAAGATTTTCTTCTTTTTAAAAATAAAATAAAATTACTAACTAAAGGATTTAGAAAGAAATTAGTAAAGCACGACTCCTCCAGACAGAGAGTAATATTTTTATTCTTAAAAAGTACGCTAATATTAACATCAAAGCAATCAAGTGGAGAATAAAAGGATTTCTACTACTACTACAGGACTCCAAAGTCGTGCTAGCTGAGGGGAATTTTGTTTAAGATTAGTTTTAATTGCCCTTTGTGCTGATCCACAATTCTTTATTTGCAATAAATTACATTTGATATCTCTTTTATAAACTTTAAAAAATATATTTTAAAGTCAAAAGTGACATTGTAAAATCAAATCAAACTGTGTTATACTGTGATATAAAATAGACGAGAAGTATACGTTTGTTATGTAAAATTTTCATGTGGCTGCTAATTTTGCGATACCAATTGAATTTGGACCCACTGTTTTTAAAAAAAAAAATTGATACCCAATTTTTGGATAACTTCATATACATATACTTTTGTGCTGTTGTTTTCTTCTTCTTTGTGCTTCGAGTTTTTTCTCCTTCTTTTTAATTGCAAAATGAGTTTGTTAAATTTATTATTATTTGATAATTTGATGATTGAGATTTGTTCTTTATGATATTTGAAAGTTATATTTTAAATTTGAGCTCATTTGGAGTAGATTTAGATATTGAATCGTGTATTGGATTGTTAAAATTCGAAGAACAAGTTTATGTTTTAGAACTTAAGATTCAAAATCTGAAGTTGCATTCAATAGATTGAATTACTTAAGATTCGAATTTCTAAAGTTGCATTTGAAAGATAGAAGAACTTTAGATTTAATTTCTAAAATTGTATTGAAGAGATTGAACGACTTTAAAGTCGAATTTTTGAAGTTGCATTTGAAAGATAGAACAATTTCAGATTTGATTTCTAAAGTTGCATTGAAACGATTGAACAACTTCAGATCGGAACGAGTACACTTTGCAAAATTTTGTATAGTGTAAGTATAACTTCAATGGTAACAAAAAAAATGAGTATAATATGAAATTGTCCCCTTTTTCATTCACGCGTGCGTGTGAGCACTATTTATTAAATAAGTATACTTGCTCCATTCTTTCACTCTAATAGCAACAGTGAGCCAATTATCATCAAAAGGAAAATAACTAAATAAGGCCACCTTTTATGTTAAAAATTTTCAATTTAAATGTTTGAGTAAATAAGGCCACCTTTTATGAATTTTGATGGACACCAATATGCGAGCAATTCAACTGTATTGATTGTCGACTTTTTGCCTAATGAATTCACAAAAGGTGGGGACAATTGAAGCACCAAACAAAAGAAATATTTTACTACCCAAACCACCTTATATTGAGGTTAACTATATCCGATCCCTATTAACAAGCTAGCACTCATATCATTAATTGTTTCTGTAACACTCTATAGTAGTAGTATTTTATAGCCGCCCACCTAATTTTGTAAATTAAAAATAGCCGTCGAATGTATAATATATAATATTTATATATAATATATGTGTAACTGTATATAATTTATGTATACTGACTAAAAAAGTAAACATTAAATCTCGCAGGTTATTTGTGTAAAAATCCCCAGCTTCAATCCATATGAATGCGATCATATCTCATGTATATTCATCAAAGTTCATGTAAGGGTGTATTTAATTTGTAATGGCAAGAAATATTCTTGTAAAAGTAGTTGTCTTCTATATAATTCTCATATAAAGTAGTTTTTGAAAAAAAATAAAATATTCAGTTTATGAGAAGTATTCTAACCGTAAGCATGAAGAAGAGTCTGATCTCCTCCACTACTTCTCTATACTATCTTATATTTGTGTCATTTGACAGTTAATTATTTCTTAAAATCTTATAAAGCCAGGATGTGGATATAACTCGAATATGCATTTAAATTGTTCAAGGCAAGTAGAATTTTATTACCAATAATTATCTTCACAATGATGCAGGATAATCTGCTGCTTTTTTCCCCAAAGAAAAAAAAAAGAAATAGAAAGTGGATTTCATGTTCAAAGTACACAAAGAACTGTTGAAATTGAAAATATTTCTTTCTCAAGAAGAACTGTCCAAAGCAAAATATTAATGAAGAGTCACCAGCCTCTAGAGTATTGAAGTAAGAGATGCTTTTGTGGCTTACTGATGCGCTAAAGCTTGATAAAAAGAATTATGTACCTTACTACTTGATCAATCTAGTATTTTTTGTGAGCAGTACTACATTTGTCTACTATGTATATTGTAGTCTCTTCTTAAAGGAAACATGAAGCATAATACATTAAAACACAACATAAAATCAGATGGCTCAAATAGAAGAAGTAAGAAAAACCAGCAGATGTCAACAATACTCGGTCTTTCAAAATTTTTCATTGCTTGTAGATCGTCATTAAATTCAATTGTCTTTACCATCTTTTCTAAAACATTCCTTTCTGCTTCTCTTCGTTTCTGCAACTTTAACTTCTTTGCCTTCAATCCTTTCTTCTCTCTTTGTTTCTGCAACTTTTACTTTGCCTCTTCAATCCTGACTTTCTCTAATTCAAGTTGCTGCTGCTTTTTCTGTAGCTCTTTTTCATATTGTAAAACCCCCTTTAAGAAATAATTAATGGTCAAATGACACAAACATACGATATTAACTTAGCAATACAGTCATCGTGGCATTAACCGACGGTTCCATTTAGATGTCACAAGTAACCTTAAGCCAATGAGGAAGCAAGGTTTTTAACTTGTCCATTAAATATTAGAAATTTATCTTCAAAGCATTGTTTGGTTATGCATTGGATTGAACTTTTTTTTTTAAATATTTATTTTTGTTCAAGATAAGTTTCAACTTTAAAAAAGTGGGTTCAAATAAAAATTTATTTTGTCAGAAAATTAAAAAATTTCTAAAGTAAAATACATGTCCCAACATAATTTCGAATTCAAAGTGTAATTTTTTAATTTAACTCCAAATACTTATTTTTCTTCAAAACATCACATTTTTATGTCCAAATACATAGTAAAGTCCATCTAAACATGTTGCTCAACCTGGGGGGAAGGGATTACTCTTATTTAAGAGGTGTGGTGTATATTATTTTCCAACCATTAAAGGTTAAAGAATTACGTGAAATTTACTCTAAATATATATTATGAGTTGATTGGTAATAAGAAAAAGCGATATTATCGCGATAATATATGGAATATCTAAAAAAAAAATTGATTGTATTTTTCCCAATATAATCAATATCAGGGCTACAACTAAATGAAAAACTGTTAATTCTTAAAAAATCTTTTTCAGAAGTTCTTTAAGAAACTCAAGGCTACAAGTAGAAATATAAAATATTTAAGTTTATCTATTTTAAAATCAAACACATATTTGTATTATATTGCATATATTGTAGTTTTATTTTAATGAACCAAATATTTTCTAATAAAAGTATAATTGCTTAATAAGTAATTCTTTTATTATGTAATCCTGATAGTAGTATTATTCCCACATTACAAAATTCGATAAAACTTGTTTAAAAATCGACAACCCCAATGACACTATAATTAACCTTTGCATCTTCATAAATATATGACTTCTGTTTCTCCCGTTACTCCTATCTCCTTCGTGGCTAAGCTTGGATAGCAGATACACAGAAATTAAATTAAGGAGTGATTTTTAGTTGTTGAAGTCGATGTATTTTGACTAAAGCTTATTCCCTATGGGTCGTCCAACTTTTCCCTCCGTAAAATTTCGTGACGGCACCTAGTCTCTAAGACTAGGTAAGCCTAACAATTGCGGAATAACTGAAATAATAAAAGAAATAACGACTAAACTTCAACAGACATATATAGAACCGAAACTGTCGCTAGGCGTGTACAAGTAAAATCAACAACTCTGAGTAAAACAACTCCCAAAACCTGGTGTAGTCACAAGCCATAAGCCCTAAGGAATGTGCTAACTGTCTCTATACATCAACATCTAAGGGAATAAAGAAAAAAGACAACATAAGGATAGAGGGGGACTCCGAGGTCTGCGGACGCTGGCAGATATATCTTGAAGTCTCCAGGCACCAGCACACACACTCTATTGATATCGGGGTTGGTAGGAGGTACCTGGGTCTGCACACAAAATATGTACAGAAGTAGTATGAGTACACCACAACGGTACCCAGTAAGTGTCAAGCCTAACCTCGGTAGAGTAGTGACGAGGTCAAGTCAGGGCCCTACTGGAATTATTATACAATAATTTAGAGCAGAAGATACAGTGATATAATAAAAAGGCTGAGAATTTAACAATGAGAAAATTACAGAAAAATAACAACACAACACATAAGGGTAAACAACAGGGGCGCTCCCGAGCTACTTCCTCGTAGTCCCAAAAGTAAATACTCAACAGGGGAGCTCCCGAAGTACAGCCTTATAGTCCCAAAAGTAAAAATACAACAGGGGAGCTCCCGAGGTACCGCATCATAGTCCCAAAAGTAAAAATGCAACATGGGAGCTCCCGAGGTACCGCCTCGTAGTCCCAAGAGTAAACACACAGCTCGTAACCGATGGAACAACGAATTTACCCTAAGAAATCCTACAGTTAAAGACTAAATACAAAATTAAGGAAAACGGGAATTCAAGTAAGCATGTTGCACAGATTTCAAGTAAGAATTTAGACGCGTAGACATGCGGTGTTAGGCTAAACATGATAACTATACATGCTAGAATAATTCATTTAAGATAATAACAGGATATTACTTAGCAAAAACCAGATTTTCAATATTTAGCCTGTGTACGCACTCGTCACCTCGCGCACACGGCACTCACATATCACAAATTGTTACAACAATACCAAATCCTAAGGAGATTTTCTCCACACAAGGTTAGGCAAGTCACTTACCTCAAACCAAGCTCAACCAGTCAATAAGAATGCTCTTCCCTCGACTTTCCGACTCCGAATGGCCCAAATCTAGCCAAAAGCAATTTTATACTATAAATATAACTATAAGAATCTAATCAAATTAATGAAATCAAGATTTTAACAAGAAATTAGAAAATCGCCCCAGAATATCGACTCGAGCTCACGTCTCGGAATCAGGTAAAAGCCACAAGTTCAAACACCCATTCAATCACGAGTCCACTCATATCAAAATTACTCAAATCCGATACGAAAATCTCGATCAAAACTTTAAAATTTGACCTAAGAACTTTTCCTCAATTTTTCCCAATTTTACACCCCAAATTACTATATTAATGATATAATCAAAGGCATAATCATGAAAATTAACCAAAATTAGGTAAGAATCACTTACCCCAAATACCCACGTGAAAATCGCTCCAAAAATCGCCTAATTCCGAGCTCTGGAATCCAAATGGTGAAAAATGACATAAACCCTCGATTTTGAACCTTTAAAATCTGCCCAGGTATTTCCTTCTTCGCGAATGCGGAAGCTTCCTTGCGTTCACGAAGCACAAAAAGAAACTGGCCAAAATTCCCTCTTACGCAAACGCGAGGGTCCACTCGCGAACGCGGTGAACACTACCCTCAGGCCTTCGAGAACGTGGTGCTTCACTCGCGAACACGTAGGCTTAAAGCCTAAGGTCCACTCCTCTGCCACTCTTCTTAGCGAACGTGTGGTCCCATATGCGAACGCAAAGAGAATTCTTCACCTTCCACCTAGAATCACTTCGCGAACGCAAGTCCCCTCTGGCGAACGTATAGAAGAAAACTAACATCAGAAGCACCAGTGATTTTCTGCAATCCAACAAGTCCCTAAATGTTTTGAACATGATCCAAATAACACCCGAATCCTCCCTGAACCTCAACCAAATATACCAATAAGTTCTAAAATATCATACGAACTTAATCGAGCCCTCAAATCACATAAAGCAACATCACAAACATGAATCACATTTCAATTCAAGCCTATTGAAACTAAGAAATTCCAGTTTCTACAAATGACGTCGAAACCTATCAAATCACGTCCGATTGATCCCAAATTTTGCACACAAGTCACATTTGATATTATAGACCTACTCCAACTTCCGAAATTGTAATCCGACCCCTATATAAAAAATCCACTCCCTGTCAAACTTTTCCAAAAATCCTCAAATTTCCAATTTTCGCCTAATGACGCCGAAATGACCTATGGACCTCCAAATCAACATTCGGATGCCCTGCTAAGACCAAAATCACCATACAGAGCTATTGGAACTGACAAAACTCCATTCCGGAGTCGTCTTCATACAAGTCAAATGACGGTCAACTATTACAACTCAAACTTCACACTTAGGGACTATGTGTCCCATTTTAAAACAATCGTTCGTCCTCGAACAAATATAGAGACATACCTGAAGTGAAAAGATGAGGGTAATAGCTGCCAAATCATACTCAGTCTCCCAAGTTGCCTCCTCGACTGGCTGGCCCCTCTACTGAACCTTCACTGAAGCAATGTTCTTCGACCTCAACTTTTGATCCTGCATATCAAAAATGGCCACCGACTCCTCAACATAAGAGAAATCCTTGTCCAACTGGACTGAGATGAAATCTAACACATGAGACGGATCACCTTGGTACTTTCGGAGCATAGAAACATGGAATACTGGATGAAATCTTGCTAGACTAGGAGGCAAGGCAAGCTCATAATCAACCTCCTCAACTCGCCGCAACACCTCGAACGGGCCAATAAATCTTGGGCTCGACTTGCCCTTCTTCCCGAACCTCATAACACCCTTCATGGGGGAAACCCGGAGCAAGACCCGCTCCCCAACCATGAATTCAACATCGCGAATCTTAAGATCCGCGTAACTTTTCTGTCTGGACTGATCTGTGCGAAGTCGATCCTGAATCACTTTAACCTTTTCCAAAGTATCCTGAACCAAGTTTTTACCCAATAGCCTAGCCTCGCCCGACTCGAACCAACCCACTGGAGATCGACATCGCCTACCATACAAAGCCTCATATAGGTCCATCTGAATGCTCGACTGATAACTGTTGTTGTAAGAAAACTCCGCAAGTGGCAAGAACTGATCCCAAGAACCCCTAAAGTCCATCACACATGCACAGAGCACATCCTCCAGTATCTGAATAGTGCGCTCGGACTATCCGTCCGTATGAGGGTGAAATGATGTGCTCAACTCAACTCGAGTACCTAACTTATGTTGTACGGTCCTCCAGAACCACGATGAAAATTGTGTACCCCGATCAGAGATGATAGATATCGGCATGCCATGAAGCCTGATAATCTCGCGGATATAAACTCGAACCAGCTGCTCAGAAGAATAAGTAGTCATCACTGGAATGAAATAAACTGACTTGGTCAACCTATCCATAATCACCCAAACTGCATCAAACTTCCTCAGAATCCACGGAAGCCCAACAACAAAATCCATAGTGATCCTGTCTCATTACACTCTAGAATCTCTAGCTTCTGAAGCAATCCACCTGGCCGTTGATGCTCATACTTCACCTGCTGGCAATTTAGACACTGAGCTACATACTCTACTATGTCCTTCTTCATTCTCCTCCACCAAGAATGCTGTCTCAAGTCCTGATACATCTTCGCGGCACCTGGATGAATGGAGTA
The DNA here is from genome assembly GCF_000390325.3 of Nicotiana tomentosiformis. Lineage (NCBI taxonomy): Eukaryota > Viridiplantae > Streptophyta > Magnoliopsida > Solanales > Solanaceae > Nicotiana > Nicotiana tomentosiformis. The sequence goes on along the minus strand of NC_090815.1, from coordinate 129,000,837 downwards.
CTGCGAACCATCTACATTAGACACAAATAGCCTGCCCTGCATCCTCAATAAATCATCATCTCCAATAGTGACCTCCTTGGTATCACCGTGCTGAACTGTGTTCCTAAGGACAAACAGATATGGGTCATCATATTGATGCTCCCTAATACGATCATAAAGAGAAGACTGAGAGACCACACAAGCCAAAACTCGACTCGGCTCAGAAATATCCAATCTAACAAACTGATGGCCAAGGCCTGAACATCCAATGCCAATGTTCTCTTTGCTGCTGGTAGATATGCTAAGCCGCCCAAACTCTCCGCCCTGCGACTCAAGGCATCGGCCACCACATTTGCCATCCCGGGGTAATATAGAATAGTGATATCATAGTCCTTAAACAACTCTAACCACCTCCATTGACGTAAGGTAATATACTTATGTTTGAACAAATGCTGCAAACTCCGGTGATTGGTGTAGATCTCACAAGGGACACCGTATAAATAGTGCCGCCAAATCTTCAAGGCATGAACAATAGATGCTAACTCAAGATCGTGGACATGATAGTTATTCTCATGCACCTTCAGTTATCTATACACGTAGGCAATCACCCTAACGTCCTGCATTAACACTGTGCCGAGGCCAATACGCGACACATCATAATATATAGTATAAGACCCTGAACCTGTAGGCAATACCAATACTGTGGCTGTAGTTAAAGTTGTCTTAAGATTTTGACAGCTCTCCTCACACTCCTCTATCCATATGAACGGAGTACCCTTCAGGGTCAGCCGGGTCATAGGTGCCGCGATAGATGAGTAACCCTTTTACAAATCGACGATAATACCCCGCCAAACCAAGAAAACTCCGAATCTCTATAGCCGAGGATGGTCTGGGCCGACTCTGCACTGCTTCAACCTTCTTCAGATCCATATTGATCCCCTCACTTGACACTATATGACATAAAATTTCCATTGAATCTAGCCAGAATTCACACTTTGAAAATTTTGCATATAATTTCTTTTCTCTCAAGGTCTGAAGCACAGTCCTCAGGTGATGCTCATGATCCTCCCGACTCTGGGAGTACACTAGTATGTCGTCAATAAACACAATGACGAATGAGTCAAGATATGGCCGGAATACATTGTACATCAAGTGCATGAATTCTGCTGGGGCGTTGGTCAGCCCAAATGATATCATAAGGAACTCGTAGTGACCATACCGAGTCCTGAATGCAGTCTTCGGGATATCTGGCTCCCAAATATTCAACTAATGATAGCCTAAACGCAAGTCAATCTTGGAAAACACTTTGGCACCCTGTCACTGATCAAATAGGTCATCAATACCAGGTAATGAATACATGTTCTTCACTGTAACTTTGTTCAACTAGCGATAATCAATACATATGCGCATAGAACCATCATTCTTCTTCACAAACAAGACTGGAGCACCCCAAGGTGACACACTGGGCCGAATGAACCCCTTATCAAGCAACTCCTATAACTGCTCCTTTAACTCCTTCAACTCGGGTGGAGCCATACGATATGGAGGAATAGAGATGGGCTGAGTGCCCGACAACAAATCAATGCCAAAGTCGATATTCCTGTCGGGCGGCATGCCCGAAAGATCTGCTGGAAATATATTTGAATAATACCTCACTACTGGAACTGACTCAACGGTAGGGGTATCAATACTGACATCTTTGTCATAAGCTAGATACGCATCACACCCATTCTCAACCATTCACTAAGCCTTTAGAAATGAAATAACTCTGCTATAAGCATAATCAAGGTACCTCTCCACTCTAACCGTAGTAATCCTGGCATAGCTGGCATAGCCAGCGTCACGGTCATAGCTGACAATCAAGAATAGCATAATGGGGAGACAACCAGTCCATGCCTAAAATAATATCAAAGTCTTACCATACTTAGCAATAATAAATCGGCTCTTGTCTCAAAACCACTTAGAACAACCAAACACGACCAATAAACATGGTCAACAAAAATATAATATCCAATAGGTGTAGACACATAGACAGGAGAACTCAAATAATCACGAGATACACCCAAAAGAGGAGCAAAATAAGATGATACAGAGAAATAAGTGGAGCCTGGATCAAATAAGACTGATGCATCTCTATGACAGACCTGAGCAATACCTATAATGATAGATTCGGATGTAACTGCCTCCGTCCGAGCAGGAAGAGCATAATATCTAGCCTGACCACCCCCTCTAGCTGGCTGAGCAGGTGGAGTGGTAGTTGGTGCTGTAATAATAGCTTGAGGACGCGGTGGAGCACGCAATGCCTGAGTAGACTGTGGAGGTGCACCCCTCCCGAGTCTGGGGCAATCCCTCACTACCTGGCGAGTGTCACCATACTCAAAAAAATCTCTCGAAGGACGTGACTGTTCTAGCTGGCTCGGGCCAGTTTGACTGGACTGCTCGCTGAAAGCACCCCGTGTAAGAGGTGCACTAGTCAATGGCCATTCTTAATAGGGAGCTTGGGGCCTAGGAGGGGACGGAATACCATTGGCGACTGCAAGTGCTGAATGAATAGGGCGTCTTACATAGCCCTTACCATGTCGAGCTGCAGATAGGGCACAAGTATCACTATAAGTGCCAGACTTTCGAGACCTCTTGGCCTTTTTCTCCTCTCTTTCCCGAATCGGCATACCCTCCAATCTCCTAGCAATCTCCAATACCTTTTGGTATGCTATGTCCATCTCCAACTCTCTGGCCATGCTAATTCTGATACTGGGGTTGAGCCCCTCGATAAATCGACGGACCCGTTCTCGAACTATAGCAACTAAGACCGGTGCATGTCTAGTCAAATCACTTAACCGTACCGCATACTCTAACACGATCATAGAACCCTGGCGCAACTGCTCAAACTCTGTGTGCCATACATCTCTGAGACTCTAGGGAACATACTCCCTCAAGAACATATCCGAGAACTTAATCCAAGTGATGAATCCACCTCGGCCGGACTACCCAACTCATATGCACACCACCACTGATTGGCCGCTCCTCTAAACTGGAACGTAGTGAAGTAAACCCCACTCGACTCTACAACACCCATAGTGCGGATGATATGGTGGCACTTCTCAAGAAAACCCTAGGCATCCTATGACACCAAACCACTAAAAGTGTGTGTGTGTGTTGGGGGGGGGGGTGATACTTCTTGTACCTCTCGAGCTCGCGTTCTTCCTTCTCAGAAGCTGCTGAGAAGAATATCAGGGAAAATTATCGGAGATGGGGGGAGGGTGGGGTGGGGGGGTGATTATCTGAGGGCAAGTGCAATTTATTTTGTAGTGGAGGAAAGGTTGAAGAGCAAGACACAAAATCAAAGTCTTTTTCTTTTGGTGTGATAATCTATGAGTTGATTAACTCTGAAGTAGTGTTACCCTCTAAATCTACAATTTCTCTTCGATTTCATGGCTTAACATGGTATCAGAGCTACCTACTACCTCACTGCTACCTGCTTAATCAATACGTTTTCCTCTAGTATCTTACACAATATTTCCCATTTTGAGAAATTTCATGGTCATCCTCCAACATATTCTTATTTAACAACTTTTGGTGGCCTTTGCTTTGCTACTTTGCCAAAGGTGGATAGGGATAAAATACAACCTACGACATCTTCCTGTGTTTTTCTAGGTTATCCTCTAGGAAAGAAAGGCTAATAATAAATCATATGTAAGGAATGTACAAGATAGAATAGGAAAACCAAAATTGAAAGAGCTTAATATTCCCTCGACACGTTGGAAGCTTGAAAGATCATCTTCCAAAGAAAAGTAAATGAGGACAAAATCAACATAAGGTAATGTTATCTGGACTTTGCATTATTCCTTACATATTAAATGTAATGTCTCTTTCATTAGTGGTAAATAATTTACTCCAAAGACCAAATATTATGTTGTTAGACTCTTACAAATAAAGAAAAAATCAGAATTTATAAAAGTATACGAAATAATAGATTTCAATAAAACATACGTAATACACAATTAAATGACACAATATTTATTATTGATACACTTACCACAACATGGTTAATATAAAGAAAAGCAGTTAATAGAGCAGATGGTAGTGGAGCCATATTTTGTTATGCCACAACCAATTTCACGTGAGCAATATCTTGTTGTGCAATCTGCAACTGATCTCCGTGTGCACCATTTCGTCCTCCCTCCTCCAAATCTACATTTTGTTGTCCTCCCTTCTCCAAATCTACATTTTGATGTCCTCCATCTAAGTGCACAATTTGTTGTCCTCCCTCCTCCAAGTCTCCTTGAATTATATTTTATTGTTCCACGTCCAAATTCCCTTGAGCTGCATCATGTTATGCCATCTCCTCCCAATGCCCTAATATTATTACGTCTATTGCCATTGAGTTACTTTTGATTTTTTGGGACAATATTGTTGACAAAGTTCCCATAGAAAGAAACAAAGGAAAAAAAATAAAATCACTCTTGATAATGAATACAAGAATGATCAACGTTCCATTTGTTGGGGCAAAAACAAAAACCTCATATGAAACTTAAGGGAATTGAAAATAAGTTATAACACATTATTTATAATCTGGAGTTTATCTTATTTGGACAATACCCGACAGAAATAGGTACATTACACAACATTGATAAACCTTTTTCACTTCATTGGTTGTTCCATATAATGCAATTAGTATTTTTCTTTTATATGATCCACAAAGTTCAGAGAAAAGACATACCAAAGATGCAAAATAAGATACTAAAGCCGCTACACAATTTCCTTGAACAACTGGAAAGTCGAGAGGAAATTGACATCTCATTGCCACTCCAGCTTCAATACCCAAGTTATTTAAAAATATGTACTCAAAGAACAACTTTGTACCATGAAAAACGTAATGGATTACAAACCCTTGATTGCAACTGATAACACCAACTGCAAAAATAGGTTCGCCCCAAGACAAAATAGTGAGAACAATATCAGGGAAAATTATCGTAGATGGGGGGGGTGATCATCTTAGGGCAAGTGCAATTTATTTTGTAGTGGAGGAAAGGTTGAAGAGCAAGACACAAAACCAAAGTATTTTTCTTTTGGTGTGATAATCTATGAGTTGATTGACTCTGAAGTAGTGTTACCCTCTAAATCTATAATTTCTCTTCGATTTCATGGCTTAACATGGTATCAGAGCTACCTACTACCTCACTGCTACCTTCTTAATTAATATGTTTTCCTCTAATGTCTTACACAATCTCTCCCATTTTGAGAAACTTCATGGTCATCCTCCAACATATTTTCATTTAAGAACTTTTGGTGGTCTTTGCTTTGCTACTTTGCCAAAGGTGAGTAGGGATAAGATACAACCTAGGGCTTCTCCCTGTGTTTTTCTAGGTTATCCTCTAGGAAAGAGAGGCTAATAATAAATCATATGTAAGGAATGTACAAGATAGAATAGGAAAACCAAAATTGAAATAGCTTATTATTCCCTCGACACGTTGAAAGCTTGAAAGATCATCTTTCAAAGAAAAGTAAATGAGGACAAAATCAACAGAAGTTAATGTTATCTGGACTTTGCCTCATTCCCCACATATTTAGCACGACCCAAAATTTCCACCTTCAGGACCGTGATGGCGCCTAACATTTCACTTTCTAGTTAAGCCAACATTAGAGGATTCTTAATGTCAATTTTAGACAATTTCAATAATAAGAACAATTATGTTAAACAAAATCTAAAACTTATTTGTGGAATAGCATAAAACCCATAACATCTGATGCATTTAGGATCTGGAGATATAACTTACGAGCTACTATGATTTACTACAAATAGAGTATGAAAGAAAATACAACATTCTGAAGGAAAATAAATAGTAAAATAATAAGGCTAGGAAGAGACTCCAGGGTCTGCGTACGCCAGCAGATCTACCTTGGGCCTCCTGTCAAGTAATCCAGTTGCTAACCTCACGATTAGCTAGGGCCGATACCAAAATCTGTACAATAAGGGCAGAGTGTAGTATCAGTACAACCGACCCCATGTACTAATAAGTGTCAAGCCTAACATCGACGAAGTAGTGACGAGGCTATGACAAGACACCTACATAATAAACCTGTACAATTTAACAGTATATGTATAAAATAACAACAAATAGAAGTGAGACATGTAATATCGGGAGGGGGACATGCTGAGGGGAATACAAGATAAAATAACCACAACAGTAATGATAACTTTAACAAACAATATACCTTTAACCAACGAAAACAATTAAACACAGTAAAGAAAAGTGCACGACATCACCCTTCATGCTTTTACTCTCAACCTCACCATATAAATCAACAAAAACGGCACGGCATCACCCTTCGTTTATTAACTCTCATAACATGGTACAACATCACTCTTCGTGCATTAACACTCACAATATGGCACGACATCACCCTCCATGCATTAACACTCATAACATGGCATGTGTTGATACCCAATTTTGACCTCATATTTTTCAAAGAGTATATATACTTTCAAAACACCATTATTTGGTTTACGAAATCTATACAAGCATTTTATATAATTTTCCATAATTTTTAGAGCTTTAAAATTGATGTTTCTTGCATTTAAGTTACTTGAATATTTATTAATTACTCTTTCAAATTATTTTGTGATAACTGAATTACCTAAAATTATTACTTGCACCCATAATACATGTTTCAAATATTTTTACTTTATTTTATATAATTACATTAGTATTTTTAAGCTATTTGCATAATCTTATAGCCTATATTTTATAATTTTATTGCATTTGTCATTTTATTCAAGGTCAAAATAGTATCTTATATTTTTATAATCTTATACTATTGTTTTAAGTATTAATTTGCATAAATAGAATTTTTTATATTTTATTTAACTATTATTTATTAAATTATTTTCCCTTAATTTCCTATTTTAAAATCTGGCCCAAACTTAGGATTAAATTCGAACCAATTAAGGTCCAAATAGACCCTTGGCCCAATAACCTCAGTAGCCCAAGCGACCTAGTAAACCTACCCAGTCTAAAACCTGACCCAGTTTATTTTAAATCTCAGTCGTTGATCAAAAGTGATCAGCGACTCACAACACTCCATAACCTTTCCTTATATCCCTCACCGAAACCATAATCCCCATTTTCCTTCAGCAGCCACCTCTAAACACTCCTCCCTCCTTCAGAAACCCTAGCCGCCTACTTAATCTTCTCCGAATCCATTTCAATCATGGATTCCTTATGTGATTTTCTTACCTTTTATGTGTTACCTCAATACTATTTACAAGATTGTGGTGTTACTTAGTATTTTCCCCATTTTGATAAATATCAATCTCCGAATCAAGGGAGATCAGCTTCACCCTTCAATATTTGGATGATTTTTTGTCTGTATATGTCCATGGCGAGATTATACGGGCCGATTCAGTGAGATCTTTCGACTATTTTGGTTTTTCGTCATGAGCTAGGGTTTACATAATTTTCCCAAATCCGATTTTTAATTAATTATGCATGTTATTATTTTCTTGGTTATGTTGATTTTACAGTATTTTCTTGTTTGTTTTGCTTGATTTCAATTACTATATAAATCCCTCCCCATTCCCCTTTGAAACATACCTTTAACACGAGATTCACTGAAAATTGAAGTTATTGTTCTATGATTCTCTCATTTTCTTGTTCTATACTTTGGTTCTTGGCCGGCTGAAAGCCAAGGCCACCAGAATTTAATTTTTTTAACTTTTCTTGGTGCGAGCACTATCCGAGGTTTATTTGAAGCCATTGGGAACTCTGACACACTAAGATTCTGGGTTCTTGTTCTTTGTTGGTATTCAGAGTACTGTGGAGTTTGTTCTTTATTGTTGTTTGTTTATTCAACTGATAACGGGTATGTCTTTTGGCTTTGTTTTTTACAATTTCGTTCTTCTACGTTCATGTTTTGCATATTAACACCTGAAATTTCATGACCTGATGTGTTTTCTAGGTTGTCTCTATGTGCCACTTCGTCAGAATTGAACTTGTTTTATGATCTGAACTTCTTTAGCATTTGATTTTACCTAAAACTGCCAGTTCTGAGACATGTTTATGCTTAACTTGAATAATTTGGAATCTCTTGAGTTCGTTTAGCCTAATGTGTTGGTACTTGAATGTTCACATTTGTTTCTTGGCATGAGTGATTTCCCTACTTTGTTCTGAATTCTTTGGTCACTCTCTTTGCTGCTGGAACTTGAGCTATTTCTGACATTCAGCTTTCCCTCCTTACATTATTTGTATAATTTGCAAACTGGGTTATTTAAATGACTTTTGTGTAATTCAATATCTGGGTCCTATGGTCAATTTATGACTGTTTGGTCTGGCTTTTGAGTTGTGTTTATGGGCATAGTCCCATGTTTGATTCTGGGCATGCTAGTTGCAAAGAAAGAGTTTGTTGAAGGCCCAGGTAATACTGGGTAGCTCCTTTGGGCCTGCTGTTGGCCTACTATTATTTCTTGTGCAATATTTGTACTTATATTTATCATCTGCTCTGTAATAATTTTAGTAATAAATAATTAGGGTGTTAGTGAAATTTGGGAAACAACCATACTCTAATGTTTGCATGAAAGGGTAGAAAATATGCCTATATGGTTCGTATGATCTTCTTGTTATTTTATCTAACCTGCCGTATATGCTATTCAATTTCCATATACACTTGTAGAAATCATGCCATTAGGGGAATCACACACTCACACAACTTGTTCACTATCAAAGCATGAGCTTAAGTATTTCATTTGTTCCTCGTATCCATTGCTATGTGTTACTAGACACCATGCTTATAAGATCACTAATGCCCATCTAGAAATCATGCCTTAAGGACTTTAATCGACTAATGTGCTATTGTTATTGTTATCATACTGCTCGCCTAGAAAACATGCCTACAAGGGTTAAGTATTAAAAAATCAGTTTCAATTGTTAATCGTTAGAAATACTGCCTATAGGGTATTACCACTCACTTAAAATGGTTTATGATATTAACCCTGTTAATACTGGACTTTTAAATACTGTTTCATTGCTTAACCAAGCCACTATTAGAAATCAAGCCTATATAACAATGTCTTAGTTTTATTATTTTGAACAGCCTAAATAAAGTCTAGAACCACCCAAACAGAGGTCCAATACCTCTTGGACCATAAGCATGGGACCGGTAGTATGCGCATAGGGCACGACTTAGAATTGAATTAGAGCGCATTTAGGTAAATAACTTTAACATAGTAATCGGGTAGCAGGAGATGATAAACTGTGCCCGCTGAATAATATGAGTAACTACCTACCTCAAGGGAGTTGCGAAGTATTATTTATGTTGCACGGGGTGATCCTTTAGGCTAAAAAACTTAGGACCCCCCCTCTTCTTTATACATTTAGACCGTTATAGTTATATCCTTGTAATCCTTATTTCTTATTGTGTTATAATAAAACTCCTTGACCCTTTATTCTCTTTAATCATCTTGCCTAATTATAATTCACATAGTCTTAAGTTCAGCCGGGACCCACAGTTGTGGACCTCGAAGAGTGCCTAACACCTTCTCTTTGAGGTAATTTGAGCCCTTACCCGATCTTTGGTGGCATTGACTAGTCAAACAGATTCATCTGCATAATAGGTGCCCTAATGCACCTTAAAACCGTTAGGTGATGACTCTTCTTCTTTTAACACCCTATCTCCCGTCTAAAAGAGTTGTCATAATGTCAAAGCCCGCTTTTGCGAGAAAATAGGGCGCGATAGCACGACATTATCCTTCTTGCATTAAACAGCACCACATCACCCTTCGTACAAATAGAAGCTAGACATGTAATATTGGGAGGGGGGACATGTTGAAGGAGATACAAGATAAAAGAACCACAACAACAATGATAACTGTAACAACTAATATGCCTTGAACCAATGAAAACAATTAAAGACTGTAAAGAAAAATGCACAGCATCACCCTTCGTGCTTTTACTCTCCACCTCACTATATAAATCAATAGTAACGGCACGACATCACCCTTCGTGCATTAACTCTCATAACATGGCACGACATCACCCTTTGTTCAGTAACACTCACAATATGGCACGGCATCACCCTTCGTGCATTAACACTCACAACATGGCATGACATCACCCTTCGTGCATTAACACTCTCCCTTACCATAAAGTAATGAACAATTAATAATAGGGAGATGGAAATAACAAGAACAAGACTTACTTTAACATTTGGTTCCATAATACCAACCTCAACTTTGAAATCAATACTTAATTATTACCAAAGGTCCGTGAAACACGATAAGAACGATCAATTTAACAATATTAGTCTAAACATGGATAACATGATCAAAGGAAGCAATAATTACAAGAAACCAAGTCCCACCCGCATGCTTTAACCTGACAACAACACATAAGTACTCGTCACATCACATATACGTTGTACCCAACATATAAACACATAGAAAATAGACAAACAAGTCCTATTCCCTCAAGTCAAGGATATCCACGAAACTTACCTCGTTCCAACGACCAAACTCAAAGCTCAACCATGACTTTTTCTTTCAAACAAGACACCAAACCAATAGAATCTAGCAAATTACTAACCAAACGATTCAAATTAAGCCTTAGGAACTACCCACGATTGTAAAGAATTCAATTTAGGTCATTATTGAAAAAGTCAACAAAAGTCAACACCCGAGCTCTCTAGGTCGAAACCAGAAATTCGAATCAAAACCCGATTACCCATTCACCCCCAAGCCCGATTATGTAATAATTTTGGAATCCGATCTCAATTTGTGGTCTAAATCCCTATTTTTCAAAAATCCTGAATTCTACCAAAACCCCCCAATTTCTACCATAAAAACTCTAGATTTTAGGAAAAGTAGTGAAAGATTGAAAGAAACTAGTTTAAAATCACTTACCAATGATTTGGGGAAGAAATGTTCTTTGAAAAATCGCCTCTAGGGTTCTTGAGTTTGAAAATTTGAAGAATGAACCAAGAATCCCGTCTAAGTCATTTTTCATCTGTTGCAGGTGTTGCATTTGTGACATGGGGTTCGCAAATGCGAGCCCCGCAAATGCGAAGATGCTCACACCCCTGCTCTCTTCGCAAATGTGAAGAATAGTTCGCAAATGCAAACCTGACCTTCCGTAATTACGACCATATGATCACAATTGCGTTCACTACCTTCCCCTGACTCACTTCGCAAATGCGAAGAAGGTTTTGCAAATGAGAACTCTATGTCGCCCAGCTACTCTATGCAAATGTGAGGAGTGGCTCGCAAATGTGAAAACCTCAGACGTCGCAAATATGAAGCTTGATCTCGCAAATGCGAGATCTGAGGCCTGCACCAGAACTGGAAATACTAGCAATGTTCTAAGTCCAAATTTCACTCTGTAGCCTATCTGAAACTCATCAGAGCCCTCAGATTCTAAACCAAAAGTGCACACAAGTCTAAAAAAATCATACGAACTTGCTAACGCGATTAAATCGCTAAAAGAACATCTAGAACTACGAATTGAGCTCCAAATCAATTAAAATGTTCAAGAAATATTTGAAACCTATATTTTCACAATCGGACGTCCGATTCACGTCAAACTAATTTCGTTTCTCACCAAATTTCACAGGCAAGTCATAAATATGGTATTTAACCTATACCGGATTTCAGAACTAAAATACGGACCCGATATTCAAAAAGTCAAATAATGGTCAAACATTTGAAACTCATTAAGCCTAAAACTTTCAAATTTCGATTTCGGGCATACACCCAAGTCCCAAATCGCGATACGGACCCACAGGGACTGTCAAAACATGAATCAGGGCCCGTTTACTATAAATATTGACTGAAGTCAACTCAAATGAAAATTTGTAGGCAAAATTCTTATCTTTATCAGTTTTTAACATAAAATCTTTCGGGTAACACGCCCGGAGTGCGCACGCAAATTGAGGAGGAATAAAATGAGGTGTTTAAAGCTTAGAAGTGCAAAATTGAGTACTAAAACACGAGATGACCTTTCGGGTCATCAAAATATTAAATGTAATGCCTCTTTCATTAGTGGTAAAGATTTTACTCCAAAGACCAAATATTTTATGGTTAGACTCCTACAAATAAAGAAACAATCAGAATTTATAAAATGATACGGAATAATAGATGTCAATAAAATATACTTAATACACACTTAAGTGACAAAATATTTATTATTAATACACTTACCACAACATGGTTAATATAAAGAAAAATAATTAATAGAGCAGATGGTTGTGGAGCCATATTTTGTTGTGCCGCATCCAAATTTACTTGAGCAATATTTTGTTGTGCAATCTGCTACTGATTTCCTTGTGCACCATTTCATCCTCCCTCCTCCAAATCCACATTTTGTTGTTCTCCCTCCTCCAAATCTACTTTTAGCTGTCCTCCCTCCAATTCCACAATTTGTTTGTCCTCCCTCCTCCAAATCTCCTTAAATTATATTTTGTTATTCCACGTCCAAATTTTCTTGAGGTGCATCTTGTTATTTCATCTCCTACCAATACCCTAATAGCATAATTTCTATTGCCGTTGAGCTACTTTTGATTTTTTGGGACGATCTTGGTGACAATGTTCCCATAGAAAGAAATAAAGGAAAAATAATAAAATCACTCTCGATAACGAATATAGGAATAATCAATGTTCCATCTGTTGGAAAAAACAAAACCTCATATGAAACTCAAGGGAATGGAAAACAAGTTGTAACACATTAGCTATAATTTGGAATTTATCACTTTTGGATAATACCCGACAAATATAGGAACATCTTACACAATATTGATAAACCTTTTCCACCGCATCAGTTGTTCCAAATAATAAAATTTGTACTTGTCTTTTATATGATCCATAAGGTTTAGAGAAAATACATACCAAAGCTGCAAATGAAGATACTATTGCCGCTACACAGTTTTCTTGAACAACTGAAAAGTCGAGAGGAAATTGACATCTCATTGCCACTCCAGCTTCAATACCCAAGTTAATTAAAAATATGTACTCAAAGAACAACTTTGTACCATAAAAAAAGGAATGGATTACAAACTCTTATTTGCAACTGATAACACTAAATGCAAAAATAGGTTCGCCCAAGACAAAAAGTGAGAACAGTATCAGGGAAAATTATCGGAGAGGGGGTGATCATCTGAGGGCAAGTGTAATTTATTTTGTAGTGGAGAAAAAATTGAAGAGCAAGACATAAAACCAAAGTCTTTTTCTTTTGGTGTGATAATCTATAAGTTGATTAACTCTAAAGGAGTGTTTCCCTCTAAATTTACAATTTTTCTTTAATTTCATAGCCTAATATGGTATCAGAGCTACCTACAAATCACTGCTACCTACTTAATCAATACGTTTCCCTCTAGTGTCTTACACAATCTCTCCCATTTTGTGAAACTTCATGGTCATCCTCCTACATATTATCATTTAAGAACTTTTGGTGTTCTTTGCTTTGCTACTTTGCCAAAGGTGAGTAGGGATAAGATACAATCTAGGGCATCTCCCTGTATTTTTCTAGGTTATCCTCTAGGAAAGAAAGGCTAATAATAAATCATATGTAAGGAATGTATAAGATTGAATAGGAAAACCAAAATTGAAAGAGCTTATTGTTCCCTCGACACATTGAAAGCTTGAAAGATCATCTTCCAAAGAAAGGTAAATGGGGACAAAATAAGTAGAAGGTAATGTTATCTGGACTTTTTCTCATTCCCCACATATTAAATGTAATGTCTCTTTCATTAGTGGTAAAGATTTAACTCCAAAGATCAAATATTTTGTTGTTAGAGTCCTACAAATAAAGAAACAATCAGAATTTATAAAAGGATACAAAATAAAAGATTTCAATAAAACATACGTAATACACAATTAAGTGATAAAATATTTATTATTAATACACTTACCACAACATGGTTAATATAAATAAAAGCATTTAATAGAGCAGATGGTTGTGGAGCCATATTTTGTTGTGCCGCAGCCAAATTCACCTGAGCAATATGTTGTTGTGCAACCTGCAACCGATCTTCTTATGCACTATTTCGCACTTCCTCCAAATTTACATTTGTTGTCCTCCCTTCTCCAAATCTATTTTTTGCTGTCCTCCATCCAAATCCACAATATTTTGTCCTCTCTCCTCCAACTCTCCTTGAATTATATTTTGTTGTTCCACGTCCAAATTCCCTTGAGGTGCATCTTGTTATGACATCTCCTACCAATGCCCTAATATCATAATTTCTTTTGCCGTTGAGTTAGTTTTGATTTTTTGGGACAATCTTGTTGACAAAGTTCCTATAGAAAGAAACAAAGGGAAAACAATAAAATCACTCTCTATAACGAATATAGGAATGATCAGAGTTCCATTTGTTGGGCCAAAAAAACCTCATATGAAACTCAAGGGAATGAAAATCAAGTTGTAACACGTTAACTGTAATCTGGAGTTTATCACTTTTGAAAAATAGACGACAAAAATAGGAGCAACTTACACAATATTGATAAATCTTTTCCACCTCATCAGTTATTCCATATAATGGAATTGGTATTTTTCTTTTATATGATCCAAAAAGTTCAGAGAAAAGATATACCAAAGCTGCAAATGAAAATACTAAAGCCGCTACACAATTTCCTTATACTGAAAAGTCGAGAGGAAATTGATATCTCATTGCCACTCCAGCTTCAATACCCAAGTTAATTAAAAATATGTACTCAAAGAACAACTTTGTACCATGAAAACAGTAATAGATGATAAATGCTTGAATGCAACTGATAACACCAACTGCAAAATATGTACGCCTCAAGACAAAATAGTGAGATTAATATCAAGAAAAATCATCGCAGAGGGGACGGGAGAGGGGTAGATCATCTGAGGGCTAGTGGAATGCATTTTTCAATTGAGGAAAAGTTGAAGAGCATGACACAAAACCAAAGTTTGTTTCTTTTGCTGCGATAATCTATGAGTGAATGTGAAAAAGGAGGCCTAAATAAAGGCAAAAATCAAACAAAACAAAAATTTCCAATAAAAGAAGCACAATAAAGCATAATCTACCTGTGCATGGCTAGTACAACCATTTCCATAAGAAATACCATACTAAGACCATATTTTTTATTTCATATAAGTCAACAACAATTTTATATTTAAGAACAAACACAATGAGCTCTTCAAACAACTTTATTGCCATTTTTGATTTTGTATTATACAAACTTAGGCCTGTGAAATATTCCACAAAGAGAAAGAAATGACATCGAACCAAAGAGAAGTGTAGAAGACAAAGAAGAAAGAGAAGTCTAAAATAAAGGGGCATATATAATACTAACCCAAGCCAATGATAGACACTTAAAACTGGAGCCCAGATCCCGGATGAGGTTATGAGAGTTGGGCCTATCTCTAATGGGCCTTTTTTTATTTGTACTTCATGGATCCGACCCTTGTCTAGTTATATTTATCTATTATCCACATTTGTTTGTATATATAAATAGAGTTACTTGAATCTATTATTAATTTAATGGATCATATTTTATTTACCCGGTTGTCTCATGCATTTTTCTCTCTCACCGACTTAGGTAATTAGGGTTTTCTCTTCGATCTAAATCTAAAATTTCTCTTCGATTTCATTGCTTAACAAGGTATCAGAGCTACCTACTACCTCACTGCTACCTACTGAATCAATAAGTTTCCCTCTAAATCTACAATGATTCTTTAATTTTATGGCGTAACATGGTATCAGAGCTACCTACTACCTCACTGCTACCTACTTAATCAATACGTTTCCCTCTAGTGTCTTACACAATCTCTCCCCTTTTGTGAAACTACATGGTCATCCTCCTACATATTCTCATTTAAGAACTTTTGGTGATCTTTGCTTTGCTACTTTGCCAAAGGTGAGTAGGGATAGGTTACAACCTAGGGCATCTCTCTGTGTTTTTCTATGTAAGGAATGTACAAGATAGAATAGGAAAACCAAAATTGAAAGAGCTTATTGTTCCCTCGACACGTTGAAAGCTTGAAAGATCATCTTCCAAAGAAAAGTAAATGAGAACAAAATCAACAGAAGGTAATGTTATATGGACTTTGACTCATTCCCCACATATTAAATGTAATTTTTCTTTTATTAGTGGTAAATATTTTACTCCAAAGACCAAATATTTTGTTGTTAACCTCCTACAAATAAAGAAACAATCATAATTTATAAAACAATACGAAATAATAGATTTCAATAAAACATACTTAATACACAATTAAGTAAAAAAATATTTATTATTAATACACTTATCACAACATGGTTAATATAAATAAAAGAAATTAATAGAGAAGATGGTTGTGGAGCCATATTTTATTGTGCCGCAGCCAAATTCACTTGAGCAATATCTTGTTGTGCAACCTGCAACTGATCTCCTTATGCACCATTTCGTCCTTCCTTCTCAAATCTACATTTTGTTGTACTCCCTCCTCCAAATCTACATTTATCTATCCTCTATCCAAATCCATAATTTGTTGTCCTCCCTCCTCCAAGTCTCCTTGAATTATATTTTGTTGTTCCATGTCCAAATTCCCTTGAGGTGCATCTTGTTATGCCATCTCCTACCAATGCCCTAATATTATAATGTCTATTGTGGTTGAGCTACTTTTGATTTTTTGGGACAATCTTGCTGACAAAGTTCCCATAGAGTGAAACAAAGGGAAAACACTAAAATCACTTTCGATAACGAATATAGGAATGATCAAAGTTCCATCTGTTGGGCAAAAATAAACCTCATATAAAACTCAAGGGAATGGAAAACAAGTTGTAACACATTAACTGTAATCTGGAGTTTATCACTTTTGGATAATACCGGACAAAAATAGGAACTACTTACATAATATTGATAAATCTTTTTCACCTCATCAGTTGTTCCATATAATGCAATTGGTATGTTTGTTTTATACTATTCACAAAATTCAGAGAAAAAACATACCAAAGCTGCAAATGAAGATACTAAAGCCGCTACATAATTTCCTTGAAACACTAGAAAGTCGAGAGAAAATTGACATCTCATTGCCACTCCAACTTCAATACCCAAGTTAATTAAAAATATGTACTCGAAGAACAATTTGTACCACAAAAAAGGTAATGGATTACAAACACTTGATGGCAACTGATAGCACCAACTACAAAAATAAGTTCTCCCCAAGACAAAATAGTGAGAACAATATCATGGCATATTATCGGAGAGGGGGAAGGGGGGGAGGGGACGGGAGGGACAGGGGTGATCATCTTAGGGAATGTGGAATTTATTTTGTATTGTAGAAAAGGTTGAAGAGCAAGACACAAAACCAAAGTCATTTTCTTTTCCTGTGAAAATATATGAGTTGATTAACTCTAAAGGAGTGTTTCCCTCTAAATCTACAATTTTTCTTCGATTTTATGGCTTAACATAGTATCAGAGCTATCTACTACCTCACTGCTACCTACTTAATCAATACGTTTCCCTCTAGTGTTCTTATGCAATCTCTCCTATTTTGAGAAACTTCATGGTCATCCTCCTACGTATTCTCATTTAAGAACTTTTGGTGATCTTTGCTTTGCTACTTTACCAAAGGTGAGTTGCCCCAACCCAAAACATAACATGTTGTGATGGCGCCTATCGATGGTACTAGGCAAGCCAACTTTCTCAAAATACATCAAAAATCAAATATAAAAGTAATTTATAAACTTTCCATATCAGAAATTTTAATATAAACCAAAGTTGATCTAAAAATAGAATCAAACTACAGAAAACTAGCCCCAAACATCGAGGTGTCACCAAGTCATGAGCGTATAGGTATCAAAACTAATACATCGAGTGTTTAAGTACCAATACAAAGCAGAAAGAAATATAGAAGGAGAGACAAGGTCCTGCGGACGCTGGCAGCTACCTCGTAGTCTCCGGAGCTCGGTCAGAACAGTTCATTTGATAATTTTCAAAGTCTAATAGTAAACATGAGTAACGCCAGTAACATGAGTCAAATCAGTTACATATTTACCAAGTTCAAGTAAAACCTAATATCAGCTAAATGCAGCAACAAAGGGAACAGATGCAACTTCACAGGGTACTATCACTCAAGCTCTCAACAGCTCAACATTCGGCCCTCAACCCTAAATACACACGCTCAATAGGTACCTACACTCACTGGGGGTGTTCAGACTCTGGAGGGGCTCCTACAGTCCAAGCGCTATAATCTGCACGGACAACTCACATGCCACTCGAACAAATCACGTGCTACCATATCATATCAGAATCTGCACGGATAACTCAGGTGTCGCACGGATAACTCACGCACTAAGGAACAATACCTCATAACAGGCTCTCAACCTCACTCAGTCATGCACAAGTAGTACAACACAATTAATTTAGGCTAAGGGGATCAAATCCACAAGAAAAGTACTAAATTATACCCAAAAATCCAAAATTGGTTCAACCTGGGCCCCGGGCCCACGTCTCGAAATCCGACAAAAATTACAAAATCCGAAAGCCCATTCACTCACAAGTCTAGTCTTTAGCAAAATCTAACCTCAATTACCCCTCCAAAACCCTTAAGTTCATTCTCCAAATCTCCAAGCCCTAAACTCCCAAATTTCCTACTCAAATGCCTAATTAAGTGATGAACAAAACCGTAGATTCACGGAAATTAGACCAATACGGGATATAATTACTTAACCAAATATTTTCTTTGAACTTCCTCAAAAAATCGCCTCTCCCGAGCTCCTCGAGTCATAATTGAAAAATGAAAGACAAACCTCGAGATGGTATTTTCTGCCCAGCAAAATCCGCACCTGCGGTCCTAGTTATACACCTGCGAAACCGCATTTGCGGACCGGGCTTCGCTTCTGAGGAAATTTATTAAAGGTCTGAATCCGCTACTGCGATCACCTGACCACATCTGCGGCCATCGCAGATGCGGGACCTAAGCCGCACATGCTCCTCTCAAACCACATATGTGACCACCGCAGATGCGGGACTTCCATTGCACCTGCGGTCTGAGCCCAGGTCATCCTTAGCCGCACCTGCGGCTCTTCCTTCGCTCCTGTGGCCTCGCACCTACGGTTCCCACTCCACAGGTGCGGAAAACACTAGCAGCAGCAACAACAACTTCAACTGCATTTTTCCAATTCCAACCACTCTAATACCCACCCGGAATCACTCCGAGGCCCTCGGGACTTCAACCAAACATACCAACAGGTCATATAACCCCATATGAACTTAGTCGAACCTTCGAATCACCCAAAACAACATCAAATCACCCAATTACACTTGGATTCAAGCCTAAGAACATCTAAACTTCCAAATTCCGCAAACGACGCCGAAACCTATCAAACCATGTCCGAATGACCTCAAATTTTGCACACAAGTAAATAATGACACCACAAACCTACTCCTACTTTTGGAATTCCATTCAGCCCCGATATCAAAATTTCCACTACCGACCAAAATCACCAAAATTCCAACTTTCGCCAATTCAAGCCTAATTCTACTACAGACCTCCAAATCACATTACGGACGCGCTCCTGAGTCCAAAATCACCTAACAAAGTTAACGGAACTATAAAAATTCAAATCTGAGGTCGTTTACACACAAGTCAACATCCGGTTCACTTTTACAACTTAAGCATCTAATAAAGAAACTAAGTGTCTTAATTTCTCTCTGAAACCACTCCGGACCTGAACCAACCAACCCGATACGATATGATACAACTGTGAAGAACAAAAGAAGTAGAAATGGGGGAAACAAGGCTATAACTCTCAATATGATCGACCGGGTCGTTACATCCTTCCCCTCTTAAACAAACGTTCATCCTCAAACAAGTCTAGAAACATACCTGGAGTCTCAAATAGGTGTGGGTATCTGCTCCGCATCTCCCGCTCGGTCTCCCAAGTGGCCTCCTCCACATGCTGACCTCTCCGCTGCACTTTCACTGAAGTGATATCCTTTGACCTCAACTTCCGAACTTGCCGCTCCAAGATGGCTACCGGCTCCACATCATAAGTCATAACTGAACCATGCTGAAATACAAAACATGGGACGGATCACCAATATACTTTCGGAGCATAGAAACATGCAATACTGGATGCACACTCGACAAGTTAGGTGGTAGGGCAAGCTTGTAAGCCACCTCCCCTATCCTCTGAAGTACCTCATAAGGCCCGATGAACTGGGGGCTCAACTTGACCCTCATTCCAAACCTCATAACACCCTTCATAGGTGATATCTTCAGCAAAACCTTCTCCCCGACCATGAAAGACACATCATGGACCTTCCTCTCCTCGTAGCTCTTTTCCCTAGGTTGCACCGTGCGAAGCTGCTCCTAAATCTATTTCGCCTTGTCTAATGCATCCTGGACCAAGTCTGTACCCAGGAGCCTAGCCTCACTCGGCTCAAACCATCCTACTAGAGATCTACAGCTCCTCCCGTATAAAGCCTCGTACGGAGCCATCTAAATGCTCGAGTGATAACTATTGTTATATGCAAACTCTGCGAGCGACAGAAGATGGTCCCATGAACCCCCAAAGTCAATGACACAAGCGCGTAACATGTCCTCCAATATTTGGATAGTGCGCTCGTACTGTACGTCCGTCTGAGGGTGAAAGGTTGTGCTCAACTCAATCTGAGTACCCAACTCTCATTGCACGACCCTCCAAAACTGTGATGTAAACTGTGTGCCTCTATCAAAAATGATGGAAACTGGAACACCATGTAGGCGAACAATCTCTCGAATGTAAATCTCAGCTAACCGCTCTAAAGAGTATGTAGTACCAACTGGAATGATGTGCACGGACTTGGTTAGCCGATCCACAATCACCCAAATAGCATCGAACTTCCTCGAAGTTTGTGAAAGCCCAACTATGAAATCCATGGTGATCCGCTCCCACTTCCACTCTGGAATATTTAACCGCTAAAGCAAGCCACCCGGTCTCTAATGCTTATACTTAACCTGCTAACAATTGAGATTCCGAGCCACAAACCCAACTATATCCTTCTTTATCCGCCTCCACCAATAGTGAAGTCTCAAATCCTGGTACATTTTTGCGGCACCCGGATGGATGGAATACTGCGAGTTGTGGGCCTCCTCAAGAATCAACTCTCGAAGCCCATTCACACTGGGCACACATATCTGGCCTTGCATCCTCAATACGCCATCATCACCAATAGTCACACCTCTAGCATCACCTCGCTGAACACTTTGAAAAACTAGTAGGTGGGGGTCATCACACTGACGCTCCCTGATACGGTCATAAAGGGAAGATCTAGAGATTACGTAAGCCAATACCTGACTCGACTCTAAAATATCCAATCTGACAAGCCGGTTAGCTAAGTCCTGAACATCCAATGCCAAAGGTCTCTCTGCTGCTGAAAGATACACTAAACGCCTCAAACTCTCCGCCCGATGACTCAAGGCATCGGCTACCACATTGGCCTTCCCGGGATGGTACAAAATAGTTATATCATAGTCCTTAAGAAGCTCCAACCATCTCCGCTGGCGTAAATTAATATCCTTCTGCTTGAACAGAAGCTGAAAACTCAAGTGATCAGTATAGATATCACTAGAACCAGAATTGTGGTCAAAGTAGTCTTGAGCTTGTGAAAGCTCTCCTCTCACTCATCCGACCACCTGAACGGAGCACCCTTTTGGGTCAGTTTGGTCAAGGGCGATGCAATAGATGAAACACTCTCCACAAAACTACGATAATAGCCCGCCAAACCAAGGAAGCTCCTAATCTTCGTGGATGAGGGCGGTCTAGGCCAACTTTGCACCGCCTCTATCTTTTTCGGATCCACCTAAATATCCTCACTAGACACCACGTGCCCCAAGAACGCCACTGAACCGAGCCAAAACTCAAACTTGGAGAACTTTGCATAAATCTTCTCCTCCCTCAATCTCTGTAACACAATCCTCATACATTGAGCATGCTCCTCTGGCTACGAGAGTACACCAGGATGTCATTAATGAATACAATAACGAATGAGTCCAAATAGTGTTGAAATACACTGTTCATCAAATGCATAAACATTGCTGGGGCATTGGTCAGCCCAAATGACATCACCAGGAACTCATAATGGCCATATTGGGTCCTGAAAGCTGTCTTAAGAGTATCCTAATCCCGAATCTTCAACTAATGATACCCGGACCTCAAATCAATCTTGGAGAACACCCTCGCTCCCTGAAGCTAGTCAAATAGATCATCAATGCGAGGCAAAGGATACTTGTACTTGACTGTGACCTTGTTCAACTGCATTTAATCAATGCGCATCCTCATGGAACCATCCTTCTTCTTCACAAATAGGACCGATGCACCCCAAGGTGACATACTAGGCCGAATAAACCCCTTATCAAGGGGTTCCTAAAGTTTTTCTTTCAACTCTTTCAATCCGCCGGTGCCATACGATATGGTGAAATAGAAATGGGCTGAGTGCCCGGCACCAAATCAATACCAAAATCAATATCCCTGTTAGGCGGCATGCCTGGTAGGTCTACAGTAAACACATCCGGGAAGTCACGTACCACTGGAACATAATCAATAGTAGGAGTCTCTACACTAACATCCCTCACAAAAGCCAAATAGGATAGACAACCCTTCTCAACCATACGCTGAGCCTTCAAGTATGAAATTACCATACTAGGTATATAGTCTATAGAACTACTCCACTCAACCCTCGGCAAACCCGGCATCGTCAACATCACAGTCTTAGTGTGACAATCTAGAACAGCATGATAAGGAGACAACTAATCCGTACCCAATATCATATCAAAATCAACCATACTAAGCAGCAAAAGGTCCACTCGGGTCTCCAGACCCCCACTAGTTACCACACATGACCAATATACGTAGTCCACAATAATAGTATCGCCCACAAGAGTAGATACATGAACAGATGAGAATAAAACTCACGGGCCATATCCAAAAAATGAGCGAAATACAAGGAAGCATATGAATAAGTGGAACCAGGCCAAATAATACCAAGGCATCTCGGTGGCAAACTGAGACAATACCTGTAATCACAACATCTAAAGCAATGGCATCTGGTCTGGCAGGGAGGGAATGGAAACTAGCCTGGCCACCCCCTGATCTACCTCCCCCTCATGGGCGACCCCTAGATGACTATGCTCTACCCCTAGCTGGCTGGCGGGTGGTGGAGGAACTGGTGTTGGTGCCATCAGCCGAGTACTCCACTGTGGATCCCCACTCAATAGCCTAAGGAAATCTCTCATAATGTGACCAAAATCTCCAACACTCGAAACAATCCCTCTTCTGACAGAACTGCTGCTCCTGATGCCCAGAAGAACTACCCGGGGATACTTGAGCGGACGGGGTATGGTGAGAACTCTGCGCTGGTAATGCACTGAATGATGGCTAGCCCCACTGATGACTATGGGAACCATGGCTAGATGATGCACCGTAGTGAAATGGGCGAGCTGTCTGAGCCTGTCTGAAATGACGACCTCTACCCTGCTGGAACTAATCCCCAGAAGGAGCACTGCTGAATCATCCCTGACCACGAGGCCTCTTAGCCTCCCTCTAAACGCTCTCCTGACCGTGAACCATTTCAATCTGCCAAGCAATGTCGACAACCTCATCAAAGGTAGCACCAAACACTCTCTCTCTGTTCATAAGCAACAACAGCTGAAAAGTGAAGCCATCTATAAACCTCCTGATCCTTTCCCTGTCTGTGAGAACCAAATAGATAGCATGACAGGACAATTCCGATAATCATATCTCATATTGCGTCACAAACATATCACCCTGACAAAGCTGCTTAAACTATTAGCACAGCTCCTCTCTGCTGGACTGATGCACGAACTTTTCCAGAAAGACCACGAAAAACTACTGCCAAGTAAGGGGTGTTGCGCCGACTGGCCTACGCCTCTCGTAAGCCTCCCACCAATTGAATGCGACCCTAAAGAATTGAAAAGTAGTGAACGAGACCCCACTGGTCTCTAGAATACCTGCTGCACCAGAGTATCCTCTGATACTTTTTCACGAAACCCTGTGCATCCTCTCCCTCTACACCACTGAAAGATGGAGGCTGGAGTATCCCAAACCTCTCCAATCTACGTTGCTCATCCTCAAGCATAGCAAGAACCACGTAGTCTTGTGCAGTTGCAACCGACTGGGTTGGTGGTGCCCCCGGTGTCTGGAGTCCCTATACAACCTGCTCGGGTGTGCAGGCGGGGGGAGTCTGAGTGCCTCCCCCAGCTTAAGAAGTGGTTGCAGCCGTCGAAACAGGACCGTCTGAGCAAGGCTAGTACACAATGACAGAATCTTAGCTAAGGCCTCTTGAAGGCCAGGAATCTTGATGGGCACAGGTGGTGCATGAGCTGGTCCCGCTGGAGAATCCATAACTAGGACCTGGTCCTGATCTCGGGAAACTGGTGGATCTGCAGGTGTCGCCCTAGCATTTGTGCGGGCTGCACCCCTTCCCCTACAACGACCTCTACCGCGACCTCGGCATCTCACGACCCTGACTGGTGGTAATAGTGGCTGTCCGTCCTTCCCGGTAGCATGTGTCCTCACCATCTGTGAGAGTAGAATAATAGAAGTTTAGTTACTAGTATCAACAGATTCGCACGATAGAATTCAAGAATGTGAAGTTTCCTAAGGGTTTTGTAGCATCTCGAAGATAAGTACAGACGTCTCCGTACCGATCCGCAAGACTCTACTAAACCTGCTCATGACTCGTAAGAGCTATGTAACCTAGGCTCTCAAAACCTAACATGTCGTGATGGCACCTATCGATGGTACTAGGTAAACCGAATCTCTCAAAATACTTCATAAATCAAATATAAAAGTAATTTAAATCTTTCCATACCAGAAATTTTCAAAAAACTAAAGTTGAACTCAAAATAGAATCAAAGTGCGAAAAACTAACCCCAAACATCGGGGTGTCACCAAGTCATGAGCATCTAGGTATCAAAACTAATACAACCAGTGTCTAAGTACCAATACAAAATAGAAAGAAATATAGAAGGAGGGACAAGGTCCTGCAGACACTGGCAGTTACCTCGTAGTCTCCGGAACTCGGTCACGCCCTAACTCAACGGTGTCCGTGCTCAAACACACCTGGATCTGCACATGAAGTATAGGGTGTAGTATGAGTACAACCGACTCAGCAAGTAACAGAAATAAATAAGGAACTGAGAAGCAGTGACGAGCTATACAATGTAGTTCATTTTACAAAGTTCAAGTAAAACGTAATATCAGCTAAATGAAGCAACAAAAGGAATAAATGCAACCTCACAGGGTACTATCACTCAAGCTCTCAACAGCTCAACACTCGGCTCTCAGCCCTCAATACACACGCCCCATAGGTACCTGCACTCACTGGGGGTGTTCAGACTCCGGAGGGGCTCATACAGCCTAAGCGCTATAATCTGCACAGACAAATCACGTGTCGCACGGACAACTCACGTGCTACCATATCATATCAGAATCTGCACGGACAACTCATGTTCCACACGGAAAACTCATGTGCTAAGGTACAATACCTCACAACAGGCTATTAACTTCACTCAGTCATGAACCTCTCTAGTCTCACAACACTCAACAAAGAAGGGAAAAACATCCCAAATCAGAATGCTATAGAGTATCAACAGGGAAAAATAATAGAGACTGAGGTAAACATGTACAAGAATCACTATGACTGAGTATAACTACCATAAGTAGGTACATAGCCTAAGCATGATTTCTAACATGAAAGGCAGTCACCTTGCTAGTAGACAAGAAATGCATATAAACACAAATATAGGCTATGAGACTTTACAATCTCACGGGACGGTCCAAGTCTCGATCCCTCAAGTTGTACACTTTCACACGCCCATCTTCTAGCATAGGTATCACCTCCAAACAGTAACATTATACCAAACACCGGGTTTCATACCCTGAAGACCAGATTTAAAACTATTACTTACCTCAACAGCGTAGAAATCCTACTCATGAATGCCCTTTCCTCTCGAAACAGCCTCCAAATTCCCCGAATATAGCCATAAGTAGTACAACACAATCAATTTAGGCTAAAGGGATCAAATCCAATAGAAAAGTACTAAATTATAGCCAAAACTCTGAAATCGGTTCAACCCCGCCCCCGGGCCCACTTCTCGAAATCCGACATATATGACAAAACCCGAAATTCCATTCACTCACGAGTCTAGTCATACCAAATTTACCAAACTCCGACCTCAATTTCCCCTCCCAAACCCCAAAGTTCACTCTCCAAATTAAGAGATGAACAAAGCCATAGATTCACGGAAATTAGACCAATACGGGTTAGAATTACTTACCTCAATGTTTTCCTTGAACTTCCTCGAAGAATCGCCTCGCTCCCGAGCTCCTCATGTCCAAAATTGAAAAATGAAAGACAAACCTCGAGCTGGTGTTTTCTGCCCGATAAACACCGCACCTGTGGTCCTAGTTCCGCACCCGCAGAACCGTATCTGCGAACGGGGCTCATCTTCTGCAAAAATTCAATAAAGGTATGACTCCGCTCCTCAGATCACCTGACCGCATCTGCAGCCATCGTAGATGCGGGACCCAAGCCACACCTGCGATCCAACTGCGCATCTGCGCCTCTCAAACCGCTTCTGCAACCACCGCAGATGCGGGACCTAAGCCGCACCTGTGATCCAACTACGTATCTACGCCTCTCGAACCGCTTCTGTGACCACCACAGATGCAGGACTTCCATCGCACCTGCGGTCTGAGCCCAGGTCTTCCTTAGCCATACATGCGTCTCTTCCTTTGCTCCTGCGGCTACGCACCTGCGGTTCCCACTCTGCAGGTGCAGAAAACACCAGCAACAGCAGCTTCAGTTGCATGTTTCCAACTCCAACCACTCTGATATCCAATAGGAATCACCCCGAGGCCCTCAGGACCTCAACCAAACAAACCAACATGTCATATAACCGTATACGAACATAGTTTAACCTTCGAATCTCCTAAAACAACATCAAATCACCCAATTACACTTGGATTCAAGCCTAAGAACTTCTAAACTTTAAAATTCCGCAAATGATGCCGAAATCTATCAAACCATGTCCGAATGACCTCGGATGTTGCACACAAGTCAAAAATGACACCACGAACCTACTCCAACTTCCCAAATTCCATGGTGGCCCTGATATCAAAATTTCCACTGCCGACCAAAATTGCCAAAATTCAAACTTTCTCCAATTCAAGCCTAATTCTAGTACAGACCTCCAAATCACATTCCGAACGCACTCCTGAGTCCGAAATCACCTAAAGAAGCTAACGAAATGATAAAAATTCAAATCTGAGGTCGTTTACACACAAGTCAATATCCAGTTGACTTTTACAACTTAAGCTTCTAAGAAAGAGACTGTGTCAATTTCTCTCTGAAACCACTTCGGACCCGAACCAATCAACCCGATATGATATAATACTGTTGTAAAACACAAAAAAGTAAAAATGGGAGAAACGGGGCTATAACTCTCAAAACGACCGACATGGTCATTACATAAGTAGGGATAAGTTACAACCTAGGGCATCTCCATGTGTTTTTCTAGGTTATCCTCTAGGAAAGAAAGGATAATAATAAATCATATGTAAGGAATGTACAAGATAGAATAGGAAAACCAAAATTGAAAGAGCTTATTTTTCCCTCGACACGTTGAAAGCTTGAAACATCATCTTCCAATGAAAAGTAAATGAGGACAAAATCAACAGAAGGTAATGTTATCTGGACTTTTACTCATTCCCCACATATTAAATGTAATTTCTCTTTCATTAGTGGTAAATAATTTACTCCAAAGACTAAATATTTTATTGTTAGACTCCTACAAATAAAGAAACAATCAGAATTTATAAAAGGATACGAAATAATAGATTTTAATAAAACATACTTAATACACAATTAAGTGACAAAATATTTATTATTAATACACTTACCACAACATGGTCAGTATAAAGAAAATAAATTAATAGAGCAGATTGTTGTGGAGCCATATTTTGTTGTGACGCACCCAAATTCACTTGAGCAATATCTTGTTGTGCAACCTGCATCTGATCTCCTTGTGCACCATTTCGCCCTCCCTCCTCCAAATCTACATTTTGCTATCCTCCATCCAAGTCCACAATATGTTGTTCCATGTCCAAATTCCCTTGAGGTGCATCTGTTGTTCCACGTCCAAATTCCCTTGAGGTGCATCTTGTTATGCCATCTCCTCCCAATGCCCTAATACCATAATGTCTATTGTCATTGAGCTATTTTTGATTTTTTGGGACAATCTTGCTGACAAAGTTCCCATACAAAGAAACAAAGGGAAAACAATAAAATCACTATTGATAATGAATACATGAATGATAAAAGTTCTATCTACTGGGCAAAAAAAACCTCATATGAAGCTCAAGGGATTGGAAAACAAGTTGTAACACGTTAACTGTAATCTGGAGTTTATCACTTTTAAATAATACTTGACAAACATAGGAACATCTTACATAACATTGATAACCTTTTTCACCCCATCAGCTGTTCCATATAATGCAATTGGTATTTTTATTTTATATGATCCACAAAGTTCAGAGAAAAGACATACCAAAGCTGCAAATGAAAATACTAAAGCCGCTACATAAATTCCTTGAAAAAGTAAAAAGTCGAGAGTAAATTGACATCTCATTACCACTCCAGCTTCAATAGCCAAGTTAATTAAAAATATATACTCAAACAACAACTTTGTACCACAAAAAAGGTAATGGACTACAAACGCTTGATTGCAACTGATAACACGAACTGTAAAAATATGTTCGCCCCAAGACAAAATAGTGATAACAATATCAGGGAAACTTATCGGGGGGAGGGAGTGATCATCTGAGGGCAAGTGCAATTTATTTTGTAGTGGAGTAAAAGTTGAAGAGCAAGAAACAAAAATATTGTCTTTTTCTTTTGCTGTGATAATCTTTGAGTTGATTAACTCTCAAGGAGTGTTTCCCTCTGAATATACAATTTCTCTTCGATTTCATAGCTTAACATGGTATCAGAGCTACCAATTACGTTACTGCTACCTACTTAATCAATACATTTCCCTCTAGTATTTTACACAATCACTCCCCTTTTGAGAAACTTCATGGTCATCTTCATACATATTCTCATTTAATAACGTTTGGTTGTCTTTGCTTTGCTACTTTGCCAAAGGTGAGTACGGATAAGTTACAACCTATGGCATCTCCCTGTATTTTTCTAGGTTATCCTTTAGGAAAGAAAGGGTAATAAGCTGTTGAACCTCACATCTCATTCCATCCTATTCTCCAAGGATGTTATTTTTTGCATGAACATATCTTTCCCTACCATTCTTCCTCTCCACTTCCTATTTTTCCTGCTTCTTCTATTTCCTTTGCAGACATCTTACCTCCTCCTACACCTTCTATATCTCACCCTGCTTCACATGTCCCTTCTTCTTCTCCTGTTTCTCATTCCTCCTCTTCTCCTCCTCATATTTTCACCCGCTCTATTATCCCCACTATTCCTACTTCTGTACCCCTTAGGAAATCTACTAGAGAATCTACCACACCTGCCTACCTTCAGGATAATATCTGTTACTCTGCCATTCCCACCTTTTCTGTGAATTCCAAGATTATGTCTACTGAGATTCATATGCATGAACCTCAATTTTATCATCAAACAACACCCTATCCTACATCGCAAGTTGCTATGCTCAAAGAGTTTCAAGCCTTATAGGCCAATCAGACTTGGGACATTGTCTATTTACCTCCGGGGAAGAAAGTCATACCATGCAAATGGGTATACAAAATCAAGCAAAGGTATGATGGTTCAATTGAAATATACAAGGCAAGGTTAGTTATTAGGGGAGACTCTCAGAATGAAGGCATAGAATTCTTTTAAACTTTCAGTCCAGTTGTCAAGATCACAACTGTCAAGTGTCTTCTCGCCTTGGCTATCAAGCATGGTTGGACTGTCTATCAATTGGATATAAACAATACTTTCCTTCATGGAGATCTTCATGAAGAGGTGCATATGAAGATCCCCTTGGGCTTGACTGTTGCTCCCTCTTATTTTGATCCTCCTTTGGTATACAAGCTAAAGAAGTCTCGATATGGTCTAAAACAAGCCTCTAGACTGTGGTTTGCAAAGTTGTCACACGCTCTTATTTTCAGAGGTTACTCTCTCAGCAAAAATGACTCTTCCTTGTTCACCAAAACCATTGATTCCTCCTTTGTCATCTTAGTAGTCTATGTGGATAACATCTTATTAGCTGGGGATAATGATCAAGAGATGGCAGACCTAATGGCCTTCTTTGATCATCAGTTCAAAATCAAAGATCTTAGTTCAGTCCATCACTTCCTTGATCTTGAGGTTTCCCTAGTAGTAGGTGATTATGTGGTTCATCAGCACAAGTATACCACTGATCTTCTCTCTGAATTTCATTGTCTGGATGGTAAACCTATCACTACTCCTATTGATCCCCAGAACAAGCTTCATGTTGACTCTAGTGATCCTATTTCTGATGCCTGCATCTATAGAAGATTAATTGGCAACCTGAACTTCTTGCAGCACACCAGGCCTGACATCTCCTTCCTGGTATCTCCTAAGGTTCCATATATGTTGGCTACCTTATATGTTCTAAGATACCTTTTTAATGACCCTACTCAAGGTATATTACTCAACGACTCTTCTAACTTCTCCTTGAAGGCCTATTGTGACTCAGATTGGGCTACTTGCCCTATCTCAAAGAGGTCTATTACTGGCAACTACACTCTTCTTGGTGATTCTCCTGTCTCTTGGAAGTCTAAGAAACATCCCATTGTTTCTTTAAGCTCTACTAAGGCTGAATATATGGTACTGAGATATGTGGTTGCTGAGATTTCTTGGCTACTTAGGATTCTTATTGATGTGGGGTTGTCTATGTCTTCTTATATTCCTGGTTCTTGTGACAGCCAGGCTGCTTTGCATATTGCCAGAAATTCAGTATTTCATGAGTGCACCAAACATATTAAAGTGGATTGTCATTATGTTAGAGATGTTCTTTTTACTGGTGTGATATCTCTTCAGCATGTGCACACATCTGCTCATCTTGTTGATATACTTACCAAGGCCTTAACTGGTGTTGCTCACCACAAACTCTTATGTAAACTTGGTGTTCCTTCACCCCCAAGCTTGAGGGGGGAGGGGTGATAGACACTAAAAACTGAGCCCAGATCCTGGATGAGGTTATTGTAAAGCCCTGAAATGTTTTTGTTAAGTATTATGTTATTGCTCAAACTCTAAGTTAGACACAAAGATGTGTGAAAAGTTATGAAGGCACACAATGCATAAATCTTATGTTTAGAAGGTTGAATGGATGGTTATAAGAGAAGAGGGGTAAATAGGAATCCATTGGAGTTGTTTAAGGGATAAAAATGACTTTAGCCGCACATGACCTAAGTTTCAATGAGAATATATATATATCAATATATAATGAATTGAGATTTAATATATATATCAAAATAAAGATTTTGAAGTCTGGTTTCTAACACTTCAAACTGTTCATCATTTCGATATTCCTATAAAACGTTATAGGCATTTTACTGAAGACTATCATGTCAGAAACATGAGCCGCGTTTTGAGCGCCCATAATTGCGCTAGGCGCGAATCAAAACGCCAAAATCAAAAGTAATTTTATTTGGGGCGTTTTGGGTGGCGCTGGGCGCAGACCGTAACACCGAAGGGGTGAATTCGTTTTTAAAAAAAGGACGGGGAGAGAGAAAGTAACCTCATTCTTTAATGATTAAACCTACCCTCTCATTCTCAAGTCATCCAAGGGTTCTCATACTACCAAAGGTGAGTTTTCAATGCAATTAACGTTAAAATACCACTTCCAAACATCAAATCTACCAATATTCCATCTCAAAATCGCTAGATTCTCCATAAGAACTCAAGAACAAGGTCTCTCCACTAACCTAGGATTTCATGATTCAAGGTAAGTTTCGTAATCGCTTTCAGCCACGATTGTTAGAGAGGTTTATGGTTGATATTTGTTCCTATAAACTACTACAAGGACTTAGATTAACGATGAACTCAAGAAGGAGAGAATGTCACGACCCAATTCTCCCTCTGTAAGATATCGCGACGGTACCTAGTCTCTACGACTAGGTAAGCCTAACAATTGCGAAAATAATAAAAAATAAAGACTGAATCAACAACTAAATTTTAATAGTTAACTATATAACGAAAAAAGCCGCTCGGCATGTACAAGTAAACTAGCACTCGGGTATCAACAATGTTACCAAAACTCGGTAGTCACAAGTCACAAGCTTATAGGAAAAAAATGAAGTACCTCTATACACCATAGTCTAAGAAAGTACAAAAAAGTAAACAACATAGGAGGGAATAGGGGGGACACTAGGTCTGCGGATGCGGGCAGATATACCTTGAAATCTCCACCATTTCAATACTCACTGATATCGAGGCTGATAGGAAGTAAGTGGATCTGCACACAAAATATGTGTAGAAAAGTAGCATGAGTACACCACAACGGTACCTAGTAAGTTCCAAGCCTAACCTCGGTCGAGTAGTGACGAGGTTAGGTAAGGGCCCTACTGGTATATAATAAGTAAGGCAGAAGATATAATAATGTGAAAAGACTGATAATCTAATAAGGAGAATTTTACAGAAAATAACAACACAACACATAGAGATAACAACAAGGGCGCACTCGAGATACCGTCTCGTAGTCCCAAAATTAAATGCTCAACAGGGGATCTCCCGAGGTACAGCCTAGTCCGAAAAGTAAATATGCAGGGGGGGTCTCCCGAGATACCGTCTCGTATTCCTAAAAGTAAATATGCAGGGGGGATCTAACGAGATACCGTCTCGTAGTCACAAAAGTAA
Source organism: Nicotiana tomentosiformis (assembly GCF_000390325.3). NCBI lineage: Eukaryota > Viridiplantae > Streptophyta > Magnoliopsida > Solanales > Solanaceae > Nicotiana > Nicotiana tomentosiformis. The sequence continues at coordinate 128,968,022 of NC_090815.1, read as the reverse complement.
ACACACAGTTCGAAATTGATGGAAATAACATTTACAGCAAGAGGTCCTATAGTTTAAGACTAAATACAAGTCAAGGAAAAAGCAGGAATTCAATTAAGCATGCTGCACAAAGTTCAGGTAAGCATTTAAGATAGGTAGACATGCGATATTAGGCTAAACAGGATAACTACATATGCTGGAATAACTCATTTAAGATAAAACATGTTATTATTCAGTAAAAACCAGATTTTTCAACAATTAGCCCGTGTACGCACTCGTGACCTCGCGTACACGGCGCTCACATATCACAGAAGTATCACAACAGAACCAAATCCTAAGGGGATTTCCCCAACACAAGGTTAGACAAGTCTCTTACCTCGAACCAAGCTCAATCAATCAGTAAGAATGCCTTTTCCACGATTTTACTCCGAATGGCCCAAATCTAGCCAAAAGCAATTACATACCATAAATATAACTATAAGAAACTAATCTAATTAATGAAATCAAGACTTTAAAATTTTTTCCCAAAAGGTCGACTCGGGCCCACATCTCGGAATCGAGTAAAAGTCAAAAAATACAAACACCCATTCACCCCCGAGTTTACTCGTAAAAATATTACTCAAATATGTTGTCAAAATCTCAATCAAAACCCAAAAATTTGGTTGAAGAACTTTTCCCATTTTCCCCAAATTTCTCAACCCAAATCTTAAATTAGAAGATGAAATTAATGACATATTAGTGGGATATAACCAAAAACAAGTGAAGAATTATTACCCAATCGATGCCTCTGAAAATCCCGTAAAATCTCGTCCAAATCTGAGCTCTCTTTCTCTAGTTTTGATAAAAATGGCTAAACCCTCATTTTTGAAATATAAACTATTGCCCAGGCATTTCCTTCTTCGCGAACGTGGAGGACCCCTCACATTCGTGAAGCACAAACTTGCTTCAGTCCAAAAACCTTCTTCGCGAATGCGAGATCCCACTCGCGAAGAAAATCTTGTAAAATCTCGTACAAATCCGAGCTCTCTATCTCAAGTTTTGATAAAAATGGCTAAACCCTCATTTTTGAATTATAAATTGTTGCCGAGGCATTTCCTTCTTCGCGAACGCGGAAGACCCCTCGCATTCGTGAAGCAAAAAATTGCTTCAGTCCAAAAACCTTATTCACGAATGCGAGACCCCACTCGCGAACGCGAAAGCTTACATTGCCTACCCCTACGTGACCGCGGGACCCTCATCGCGAACGCGTAGTCTATACGCCTGGTGACTCATCAAACCAATTCATCTACGTGAACGTGAGGATCTAGTCGCGAACGCGTATGTCTAATACCTCACAATTTCACGAACGCGAAGAACAAAACTCTGCTAGCCTCCAGATACCTTATGCGAACGCGAGACCTCTCTCGCGAACGCGATGAAGGAAACTAGCAACAGAACAACAGATTTTTCTGCAATTCTAATAAGTCCAAAATAGTCCGTTAACCAACGGAAATCCACCCAAGGCCCCCGAGACCTCAACCAAATATACCAATAAGCCCTAAAACATCATACGAACTTAGTTGAGCCCTCAAACCACATCAAACAGCAACAAAAACATGAATCACACTCCAACCCAAACTTAATGAACATTGAAACTTCAAACTTCTACAACATATGCCAAAACCTATCAAACCATGTCCGATTGACCTCAAACCTTGCACACAAGTCATATTCGACATTACAGACCTACTTTAACTTACGGTACCGGAATCCGACCCCGATATAAAAAAGTCCCCTTCCTGTCAAACTTCCAAAAAAATTAACTTTCGCCATTTCAAGCCTAATTCAACTACAAACCTCCAATTCACAATCCAGACACGATCCTATGTCCAAAATCACCCAACGGAGCTAACAGAACCGACGAAACTCCACTCTAGAGTCATTTTAACACAGTTTCAACTACGGTCAAAATCCTAGAACTTAAGCTTCCGTTTTAGGAACTAAGTGTCCCAAATCACTCCTAAATAAAAAATAAAACTTGCCGGCAAGTCACATAAGCAGAAAAGATACGGGAAAAGCAGTAAATAGGGGATCAGGTCTATCACTCTTAAAATGACCAGCCGGGTTGTTACATCCTCCCCCACTTAAAAGAATCATTCATCCTCGAACGAGTATAGAGACATACCTGAAGTGGTGAAAAGTTGAGGATAACGGCTACGCATATCATGCTCGGTCTCCCACGTCGTCTCCTCGACCGGTTGACCCCTTCACTGAACCTTCACTAAAGCAATGTTCTTTGACCTCAACATTCGTACCTGCTTGTCCAAAATAGCCATCGGCTCCTCAACATAAGATAGATCCTTGTCAAACCAGACTAAGTTGAAATCCAACACATGAGACGGATCGCCATGATACTTTCGAAGCATAGAAACATGGAATATTAGATGAACTCTTGCTAGATTGGGAGGCACGACATGCTCATAAGCAACCTCCCCAACTCGCCGCAATACCTTGAATGTGCCAATAAACCTTGGGCTCGGCTTTCCCTTCCTCCCGAACATCACGACACCCTTCATGGGCAAAACCCGGAGCAAGACCCGCTCTCCAACCATGAATGCAACATCGCGAACCTTCCAATCCGCATAACTCTTCTGTCTAGACTGGGCTATGCGAAGTCGATCTGAATCACCTTAACTTTCTCTAAAGCATCCTGAACCATATCTGTACCCAATAGCCTAGCCTCGCCCGTCTCGAACCAACCCACTGGAGACCGACATCCCCTACCATACAGAGCCTCATACGGTGCCACCTGAATTCTCAACTGATAACTGTTGTTGTAGGAAAACTCCTCAAGTGGCAAGAATTGATCCCAAGAACCTCCAAACTCCATCACACTCGCACGAGGCATATCCTCTAGTATCTGAATAGTGCGCTTGGACTGTCCATCCGTTTGAGGGTGAAATGATGTGCTCTACTCAACCCGAATACCTAACTCAAGTTCTACGACCCTCTAGAACCGTGATGTAAACTACGTACCCTGGTCAGAAATGATAGATATAGGTACGCCATGAAGCCTGACAATCTCGCGGATATAAACTCGAGCCAGCTGCTCGGAATAATTAGTCATCACAGGAATAAAATGAGCTGACTTGGTCATCCTATCCACAATCACCCAAACTGCATCAAACTTCCGCTGAGTCCGTGGAAGCCCAACAACGAAATCCATAGTGATCCGCTCCCATTTCCACTCCAGAATCTCTAGCTTCTGAAGCAATCCACCCGGCCGCTGATGTTCATACTTAACCTGCTGGAAATTTAGACATTAAGCTACATATTCCACTATGTTCTTCTTCATTCTCCTCCACCAATAATGTTGCCTCAAATCCTGATACATCTTCGCGGCATTCGCATGAATGGAGTACCCCGAACTGTGAGCCTTCTGGAGAATCAACTCACGTAAACCATCTACATTGGGCACACATAGCCTGCTCTGCATCCTCAATGCACCATCATCACCAATAGTGACCTCGTTAGCATCACTGTGCTGAACCGTGTTCTTAAGGACAAGTAGATGGGGGTCATCATACTGACGCTTCCTGATACTATCATAAAGAGAAGGCTGGGAGACCACATAAGCCAAAACTTGACTCAACTTAGAAATATCCAATCTAACAAATTGGTTGGCTAAGACCTGAACATCCAATTCCAATGGCCTCTCTGCTGCTAGTAGATATGCTAAGCTCCCCAAACTCTCCGCTTTGCGACTCAAGGCATCAACCACCACATTGGCCTTCCCGGGATTGTATAGAATAGTGATATCATAATATTTTAGAAGCTCTAACCACCTCCGTTGATGCAAGTTAAGATCCTCCTACTTGAACATATGCTGCAAACTCCGGTTATCAGTGTAGATCTCACAAGGGACACTGTATAAATAGTGCCGCCAAATATTCAAGGCATGAATAATAGCTGTTAACTCAAGATCATGGATAGGATAGTTCTTTTCATGAACCTTCAGCTGTCTGGATGCGTAGGAAATCACCCTACTATCCTACATCAACACTGCGCTGATACCAATCCACGAAGCATCACAATATACAGTATAAGACCCCGAACCTATAGGAAATACCAATACTGGGGCCGTAGTCAAAGTTGTCTTGAGCTTTTGAAAGCTCTCCTCACACTTCTCTGTCCACCTGAACGGAGCACCCTTATGGGTCAGCCTGGTCATAGGTGCTGCAATAGACGGGAAACCCTCTACAAATCGACGATAATACCCCGCCAAACCAAGAAAACTCCGGATCTCCATAGCTGAGGGAGATCTGGTCCAACTCTACACTGCTTCCACCTTATTTGGATCTACCTTGATCCCCTCGCTCAACACTACGTGACCCAAATATGCCACTGAATCTAGCTAGAACTCACACTTTGAGAATTTTACATATAACTTCTTTTCTCTCAAGGTCTGAAGCACAATCCTCAGGTGCTGCGCATGATCCTCCTGAGTCTGCGAGTACACCCGAATGTCGTCAATAAACACAATAACGAATGAGTCAAGATAGGGTTAGAATACACTGTGCATCAAATGCATGAATGTTACTGGGGCATTGGTCAACCCAAATGACATCACAAGAAACTCATAGTGACCATACCGAGTCCTGAAATCAGTCTTCGGTCTATCTGGCTCCCAAATATTCAACCGATGATAGCTTGAATGCAAGTCAATCTTGGAAAATACTTTGGAACCCTGTAACTTATAAAATAGGTCATCAACAAAAGGCAATGGATATACGTTCTTCATTGTAACTTTGTTCAATTGGCAATAATCAATGCACATACATATAGAACCATCCCTTTTCTTCATAAACAAGGCTTGAGCACTCCAATGTGGCACACTGGGCCGAATGAAGCCCTTATCAAGCAATTCCTGTAATTCTTCCTTCAACTTAGGAAGGGCCATACAATATGGAGGAATAGAGATGGGCTGAGTGCCTGGCAACAAATCAATACCAAAGTATATATCTCTATCGGGCAGCATGCCCTAATGATCAGTTGGAAATACATCTGGATAATCCCTCACTACTGGGACTAACTCAACTGTATGGGTATCAATACTGACATCTCCCACATAAGCTAGATACGCGTCACGCCCTTTCTCAACCATTCGTTGAGCTTTAAGAAATTAAATAACTCTACTGGAGTATAATCTAAGGTATCTCTCCACTCTAACCATGGTAATCCTGGCATAGCCAGCGTCACGGTCTTGGCTTGACCATCCACAATTGCATAATGGGGCGACAACATCCATGTCCAAAATAATATCAAAATCTACCATATTGAGCAATAATAAATCAGCTCTAGTCTCAAAACCACTAAGAACAACAAAACACGACCGATTCACACGGTCAACAAGAATAGAATTACCCACAGGTGTAGACACATAAACAGAAGAACTCAAAGAATCACGCGATACGCCCAAACACGGAGCAAAATAAGATGACACATAGGAATAAGTGGAGCCTGGATCAAATAAAACCGACACATCTCTATGACAGACTGGAACAATACCTGTAATGACAGAGTAGGAAAGAATTGCCTCTGTACGAGCAGGAAGAGCATAATATTTGGCATGGCCTCCCCCTCTAGGGTGACCTCTACCTGCCCGACCTCCATATCGAGCTGACTGAGCAGATGGAGTGGTAGCTGGTGTTGTAAACATAGCTTGGGGACCCGATAGACCACACGGTGAAGCACACTGTGCCTGAGAAGTCTGTGGAGGTGCACCCCTCCTAAGTCTGGGGAAGTCCCTCACCATATGGAGAGTGTAGACACACTCAAAATAAGCTTTCGGAGGGCGTGGCTGTTGTGGCTGGCTCGGGCCAGGTCTCCTAGACTGACCGCTAAAAGCACCCCATGCAGGATGTACACTAAACACAGGCGGTGTATAATAAGGCTCATGGGGCCTAAGAGTAGCCGGAATACCATTGGCGGTTGGAAGTGCTGAATGAACTAGGCGACTCACATAACCCCTACCATGACAAACCCCAACTAGGGCACGAGCACCACTATAAGTGCCAGACTCTCGAAACTTCTTGGCCTCCCTCTCCTCTCTCTCCAAAGCAAGCATACCATCTGATTTCCTAGCGATCCCCACAACCTACTAGTATGCAATATCCATCTCCAACTCTCGGGCCATGCTAAGCCTGATACTGGGGTTGAGCCCCTCGATAAACCTATGGACCCTCTCTCGAACTGTAGCAACCAAGGCCGGTACATGCCATGCCAAATGACTAAAGCGAACTGCATACTCTGACACAATCATAGAACCCTGGCACAACTACTCAAAATCTACGCGCCATGCATCCTTGAGACTCTAGGCAATATACTCCCTTAAGAACATATCTGAGAACTAAGTCCAACTGAGTGAAGCTACTTCACCCGGACTACCCAACTCATAAGCATACCACCACTGATAGGCCGCTACTGTAAGCCAGAATGTAGTGAAAGAAACCCCACTCGACTCCGCTACACCCATAGTCAGAAGGATACGGTGGAACTCCTCAAGAAAACCCTGGGCATCCTATGACGCCAAACCACTGAAATTAAGAGGGTGGTACTTCTTGTACCTCTCGAGCCTGATCTGCTCCTCCTCAGAAACTGCTTCCCTACCCTCGGGCTGAACTGGGGCTACCGGCTGCACTGGTATGATCTCTGGAACTTGGCCGACCTGAACCCGCTGCTCTGGGGTGCGGGCGGTGGGAGTCTCGGTGGGAGTCTGTGCTCCTCCCCCAACCTGACATGTGGCAGGATCAAAGGGAATCAACCCTGCCTGAGCTAGAGTACCGAACATGCTTAGGAACTGTGCAAGGTCTCCTGAAGAGCTGGTGCAGTAACAAGCATCTCAGGTGCCTGCGCTCCGACTGGAGATACTGGTGGCTCTTCTGTAGCAGCTCGTGCGGGTGCTCTGGGTGCACCACGTGGATGTCCTCGACCTTTATCACGGCCCTAGACTCTCATGGCTCCAGTAGGGGGCGCACGTGCCTGGTCATCTGATTCGGCTGTACGTGTCCTAACAGTCTGTGAGAGAATATAGAACAGAAGTTTAAAAGTTCGAAGTCAATAATTTCGCACGACAAGGAATCAAAAGAAGTGAAATTTTCCTAAGAGTTCTGTAGCCTTTCGAAGATAAGTATATACGTCTCCATACCGATCCGCGAGACTCTACTAAACCTGATTGTGATTCATAGCACCTATGAACCTAGAGCTCTTATACCAACTTGTCACAACCCAATTCTCCCTCCGTAAGATATTGTGATGACACCTAGTCTCTATGACTAGATAAGCCTAAAAATTGCAGAAATAATCAAAAATAAAGATAAAATAAACAACTATATTTCAACAGTTAACTATATAACGGAACAATACCGCTCAGCATGTATAAGTAAACCAGCACTCGGGTATCAAGTCTAAGAAAGTACGCAAAGGTAAAAAACATAGGAGGGAATAGAGGGAGACTCTAGGTCTGCGGACGCGGGCAGATATACCTTAAAGTATCCATAATTTCAATGCTCACTGATATCGAGGCTGATAGGAAGTACCTGGATCTGCACACAAAACATGTGCAGAAGAGTAGCATGAATACACCACAACGGTACCCAGTAAGTGCCAAGCCTAACCTCGGTCGAGTAGTAACAGAAGATATAATAATGTGAAAAGAGTGAGAATCTAACAAGGAGAATTTTACAAAAAATAACAACACAACACATAGAGATAACAACAAGGGCGCTCCCGGGATACCGTCTCGTAGTCCCAAAAGTAAATGCTCAATAAGGGATCTCCCGAGATACTGTCTCGTAGTCCCAAAAGTAAATATGCAGGGGGGATCTCCCAAGATACCGTCTCGTAGTCCCAAAAGTAAACACACAGCTCAAAATTGATGGAAATAACAGTTACAGCAAGAAGTCCTACAGTTTAAGACTAAATGCAAGTCAAGGAAAAAGATGGAATTTAAATAAGCATGTTGCACAGAGTATAGGTAAGCATTTAAGACACGCAGACGTGCGATATTAGGCTAAATAGGATAACTACACATGTTGAAATAACTCATTTAAGATAAAACAAGTTATTGTTCAGTAAAAATCGGATTTTTCAATAATTAGCCTATGTACGCACTCGTCACCTTACGTACACGGCGCTCACATATAACAAAAGTATCACAACAGTACCAAATCCTAAGGGGATTTTCTCCACACAAGATTAGGCAAGCCACTTACCTCGAACCAAGCTCAATCAATGAGTAAGAATGTCTTTTCCACGATTTTCTGACTCCGAATGGCCCAAATCTAGCCAAAAGAAATTACATACCATAAATATAACTATAAGAAACTAATTTGATTAATGAAATCAAGAATATAACAAGAAACTAAAAAATTCGATGTCACAAAATACAAACACCCATTCACCCATGAGTTCACTCATACCAAAATTACTCAAATCCGATGTCAAAATCTCAATCAAAACCCAAATATTTTTGTTAAAGAACTTTTCCCATTTTTCCCAAATTTCTTAACCCAAATTTTAAATTAGAAGATGAAATTAGTGAGATATAACCAAAACAAGTGAAGAATTATTATCCAATCTCAAGTTTTGATAAAAAGGGCTAAACCCTCGTTTTTGAAATATAAACTGCTACCCAGGCATTTCCTTCTTCGCGAACGCGGAAGACCCCTCGCGTTCGCGAAGCACAAAATTGCTTCAGTTCAAAAACCGTTTTCGCGAACGTGAGAGCCCACTCGCAAACGCGGAATCTTACATTGCCTGCCCCTACGCGAACGCGGGACCCTCATCGCGAACGTGTAAGGTATACGCCTGGTGACTCATTAGACCAAATTCCTCTACACAAACGTGAGGATCCAGTCACGAATGAGTAGGTATCATACCCCACAACTTCGCGATAGCGGAACCTACATCACGAATGCGAAGAACAAAACTCCGCTGGAATCCAGATACCTTACGCGAACACGGACCTCTCTCGCAATGGCGATGAAGGAAACCAGCAACAGAACATCAGAATTTTCTGCAATTTCAGTAAGTCCAAAACTAGTCCGTTAACCATCCAGAATCAACCCGAGGCTCCCGGGACCTCAACCAAACATACCAAAAATTCATAAAATATCACACAAACTTAGTCGAGTCCTAAAACCACATCAAACAACAACAAAAACATGAATCACACTTCAATCCAAATTTAATGAACTTTGAAACTTCAATCATTTACAATCGATGCCGAAACCTATCAAATCATGTCCGATAGACCTCAAATTTTGCACACAAGTCATATTCGACATTGTGGACCTACTCCAACTTCCGAAATCAGAACCCGACCTCGATATCAAAAAGTCCAATTCCGGTCAAACTTCCCAAAAATTTAATTTTTGCCATTTCAAGCCCAATTCAGCTACATGCCTCCAATTTACAATCCAGACACGCTCCTAAGTCCAAAATCACCCAATGGAGCTAACGGAATCGATGGAACTATATTCCGGAGTCGTTCTCATACAGTTCCAACTACGGTCAAAATCCTAGAACATAAGCTTTCGTTTTAGGGACTAAGTGTCCCAAATCACTCTGAAACCAAAAACAAAAACTCCTAGCAAGTCACATAAGCAGAAAAGATACGGGAAAAGTAGTAAATAGGAGATCGGGCTATCACTCTCAAAACGATAGGCCGGGTCGTTACAGAAGAATCAAACCTAGGGTTTCTATAATTTGGAAATCTTGGAACTTCTAGTATATATTTTTAAATTAACTATGTATAGATTTGTTTGGTGAGTTGATGTCACGACCCAAAATTCCCACCTTCGGGACCGTGATGGCGCCTAATATTTACCTTTCTAGGTAAGCCAATGTTAGAATATAATTAACCATTTTAATAAAAAATTTAAATTTATTAATAACAAGGAAACAAATGTGGAAAAAAAGTTTGAATTAAGGTGAATAATCCATAATAATCACGATATCTAAATACCATCCCGGAACTGGAGTCACAAGTGTACGAGCTTATAGAATAATACAAACAAAAGTATGAATAAAATTCAAGCTATTTGAAATATAATAAAAAAACTGAGATAAGATAGAGGGGGGGACTTCAGAAGTTAGAAATTCCTGAGTGGAAGTGGGAGCGTATCACTATGGATTTTGTTGTTGAGCTCCCACGGACTCAGAGATAAATTTGACACAGTTTGGGTCATTGTGTACAAGTTGACCAAGTCAGCAAATTTCATTCCAGTGGCAGTTACCTATTCTTCAGAGAGGTTTGCTGAAATTTACATTCGCGAGATTTTCTACCTTCACGGTGTTCCCGTGTCTATTATTTCAGATCTAGGTGCGCAGTTTACCTCACACTTCTGGAGGGCTGTACAGCATAATTTAGGCACGGAGTTTGAGTTGAGTACAACATTTTATACACAGACAGACGGGTAATCAGAGCACACAATTCAGATATTAGAAGATATGTTTCACGATTGTGTTATAGACTTTGGAGATTCTTGGGATCAATTATTACCACTTGCGGAGTTTTATTATAATAATAGCTACTAGTCGAGTATTCAGATGGCTCCATATGAGGCATTATACGGAAGGCGATGCCGTTCGCCAGTTGGATGGTTTGAACCGGGAGAGGCTCGGTTGTTGGATACCAATTTTGTACAGGATGCCTTGGATAAGGTCAAGGTTATTCAAGATCAACTTCGCACAACTCAGTCTAGGCAAAAGCGTTTTGTCGACCGTAAAATTCGTGATATTACATTCATGGTTGGTGAAAGAATATTGCTTTGGGTTTCATCTATGAAAGGTGTAATGAGATTCTGAAAGAACGGCAAGATGAGCCCTGGGTATATCGGATGCTTTGAGATTCTGGAGAGAGTGGGAGAGGTAGCTTACAGGCTTGTGTTGCCACCAAGGTTATCATCAGTTCATCTGGTGTTCCATGTGTCCATTCTCCGAAAGTATCACGGTAATTCGTCCCATGTGTTAGACTTCAGCTCTGTCAGTTGGACAAGGCTTTGACTTACGAGGAGGAGCCGATGTCTATTCTAGCCCGGCAGGTTCGCCAGTTGAGATCAAAGAGTTATCCTTCAGTTCGAGTACAGTGGACAGGTCAGCCCGTCGAGGCAGCTACTTGGGGGTCCGAGTCAAATATGCGGAGTAGATATCCACATCTTTTAACTAGCCTATGTACTTTTCTATGTTTGTTCGAGGACGGACGGCTATTTTAGAGGTGGAGAATGTAATGACCCGATAGGTCATCTTATATTTTAGAACCTAACTATGCGTTTCGAGGTCTCAGAAACCTCATCATAGCCTTCCTTGATTTACGTGCCATTTTTGTTAATTATAATATCTTTGTCATGGTAAGGAAGAATGTAAAAGCACGAAGGGTGTTGCCGTGCCATTTGTGAGTGTAAAATAACGAAGGGTGTTGCCGTGCCAAATGAGAGTAAAAGCATGAAGGGTGTTGTCGTGCCATTTGTGAGTGTAAAAGCATGAAGGGGGTTGCCGTGCCAAATGAGAGTAAAAGCACGAAGGGTGGTGTCGTGCCATTTTTATATTATCATTTGCTCATTTTATTATTGATGAATTAATTAACTGCTAAGTGATACACCTCCTGCTGAAATTATTATATCATCCCTCTTCGTATGTTCCCTCCCAATTTATAAATTATTATTTATTGTACTATTGTTACTTGTATTTTTATATATACTTGTACATGTTATTTACGTGCGTGTCTTGTCATAGCCTCGTCACTACTTTGTCGAGGATAGGCTCGGCACTTACCAGTACATGGGGTCGGTTGTACTGATACTACACTCTACACTTCTTGTGCATATTTCGGAGTTGGTCTCAGCGGCATACCGTAGATATGCCGGATATTGCTAATAGTGGAGACTTGAGGTATAACTGCACAGCGTTCGCAGTTTTGAAGTCCCCCTCTATCTTATCTCAGCTATGTATTATATTTCAAATAGCTTGAATTTTATTCATACTTTTGTTTGTATTATTCTAGAAGCTCGTGCACTTGTGACTCCAGTTCCGGGATGGTATTTAGATATCGCGATTATTATGGATTATTCGCCTTAATTCAAACTTTTTTTCCATATTTATTTCCTTGTTATTAATAAATTTAAATTTTTTGTTAAAATGGCTAATTATATTCTAACGTTGGCTTGCCTAGCAAGTGAAATGTTAGGCTCCATCATGGCCCCGAAGGTGAGAATTTCGGGTCATGACAGTTGGACCCATTGGATTGGAGAAACGAAGGTATTCAAAAGTAAGGAATCAAGGTGAGTAGAGACAATGCTTTTACTAAAGTTCCCTTCTCACAAATATCATGACATAAGTATTTGTTGAACTATATAGGACGTTAATGTGGGCTCTGAATGGAACGAGTGGACTCATATTAACCATTAGAATTATAGAAAAGATCTTAGATGAATATAATGGTTAATAACTGAAGACTAGTATGTTATTCCATAAATCATGTCTCATGCATCCATGAATTTCAGTTATTTCTTTAATGTATAAACTATTGAAATTTCTTTTACATAATTTTATGAAACCGTTTTGATGAGAACTGTGAAGATATATCATTGTTTTAGATTTTGCAAAAACTACTCAGAAGAATATTTTGGGAGTTTTCTTAGATCTCTGAGAATGGCCCATAGCCTTTAGTGGTTTATGTTACCCCAAAACTACTCGTGCCAGAATAGGAGATTAGTGTACCGTTGGTTCGGGCACTATGATAGAAGTGCCCTGGTAAGGCACAAGAATGCGAGCATGCTAGAACCTTTAACTATGAGGCACTATAGGATTGGGGTCCAGGTGATCGGACTGGGATCGTCCACCATACCGATCATATGGTGACATTTGCAGAATTAGAATTAGAAAGAATGCCCTAATTAATGGAACTCCGCAAAAAAGAAAAAAAAAGAAAATGCTTTAGAAAATTTACAAGGATTGTTCGGAGAAAGTTTATATATTTGTCTGCTTGAATTATATATTTACTTTAGAAAACAAGAGAAAAGAAAAGAAAGAGAATTTTCATGAATGACACCAAGAAAAATTTTACAATAGATGTATGAGTTGTCTGTTTCAACTCTTTATCAGAAGCTTTTAGAATTTTATTATATCATGCATACATACTTCTTTCAGAGTCTCGTTCCAGCTTTAGTGGGAGGATTGCTTTACTTACTTAATACTGTTGTGGTGTACTGGCATTCTCTTCATGGGAACCTATATTGACCTATGTCAATATAAGCACAGATTTTACAGGTAAACAGACTGCGAGCTAGGATATTCTCCTCCCATTACCAGCAGATTTGGCGAGCTCCATTTTTGTTCGTGGAATTTGTTGATTCCAGAATTTTATCTTACTATTCAGTATTTCTTAGAGGCTTCATAAACAGAGTCAGAACAGAGTCATGGGTGCCCACTTTACATTACATTTGTTTTTAATATATTCCAGATAATAGAATGAATTTCTTTTCAGACTGTTATTTAAATAAAAGATATAGAAAAGCATTTACTTTAAATCATATCTAATTGTGTTGAGATTCATTGCATAACATAAATAGAATAGAATAGAAAATCTAAGATGGTTCGCTTGGTCAAGTTAAGGCACCGAGTGCCGGTTACGACTTGGTTAGAAATCAGGTCGTGATAAACTTGGTATCAGAGTAGTAGGTTCAGAGGGCCCTAGGGGTCTATTAAGCCATGTCAGTAGAGTCTCATTTATCGTTGTGAGGGCCCCACTTCTATAAATTAGAGACTAGAGACATTTAAGTAAAGTTTTCCATTCTTCCTTACTCTAGATCGTGCGTTAAAGATTAAGTGAGAATGAGACTCCTATTTTCGTCGATCAACAGAACTATTAACATACCGATTCGATTAGAGACTTTAAGAATAAAAGCTAGCAAGACATCACCATCTATGAGTGAGGTGGTTTACGGTGCTAATTGACATTAAGGGAGAATTAAGGCTAACTCGAAAATTGACCAAGAAAAGTATACCCAGAAAGAGAGAATGAGGTAAGACTGATATGACCTGATTCAAGACTGTAACAAATTAGAACTATCATAAATATGTCGAAGACTTTGTACTGACGAGATGAGGTGATGATTTCTTCAATAAGGTCTGAGTCATCATGAAACTCATGAGGAGTTGGTGCTAGTAAGGTTAGTAATAACACAATAAAAAAATATATTTCTAGGTTATGTCTAGATTTAACTTATATACCAAGAAGGTCGGTCATGGCATAGGCTACTGTTGAAGAGATTAGGCGGAAGAGACACATATCAGGATTTGCGTCCCTAAATTGAGACCAAATTTTGGTTTAATACAAAAATGCTAATAAGTTATGTACATGGGTCAGAGTAAAACCTATGGTAGTTGCAGTGAGTACTTTGTGGCTCCTATCAAAGAATGTCCTTTAAATGATGAAGATGATAATAAGAAACTGGTAGTTTATTATATGTATTATGACCTATAGAAACACAATGAATAGATCTTTTGAAGTGTATGTGGTCTACTACAGTTTAAAAAGTATAAAGAGACATGACCGCAGAATTTCAAAGTTGAGATAGATTACCACCATGAGGCGACCCTCGGTAGAATGACAACACCAATCTCTTTAAAAATACGATGTCTGGTCATGAATACCAAAGAACAAGAGGAGATAGAAGAGAGGGGAAATATAAATTACAAGGCGTTCTCTTAAGAGAAAAGAAAATTCACAAAACTCAGAAAGTCATCCTTATATTATGGAGAGAATGAATGCTACGAAAAATGGATGAAGCGAGCAATATACTTCCAGTAAGATACAAGTGTGCTGGGTTGGCTTAAGGCCATAAGGTTCTTAAAGTGATACTGGTATGTTTTGAATCTAGCATAGATATGAGAGATTTAGAGATATGTTATAAAGTGACTTGAATTTCAATTATATAATATTTTGATCGTCGTCAGTAGTGCCTAATATGACTTAAGGTTGAGCTTGAGAATAATCATCTGTCAACAAGCTAAGCCCAGAATTTATAGCATGCAAGCATATACATAATGGGAATGTATGATATTTATATATTCTTAAAAAAGATAGATGTTCAGCCTGTAAGGTCCCATAGGATCACATGAAGATTCAGAAAAGTCAAGCCGTAAGGGGAAAGATATCAGAAATGTTAGCCTTCGCGCTAGAAGTTTAATTTCGAGATACCCCAAGAAATTTCATAAATGCATGATATCAAAAAGGTAAGATTACATAAAACATATATTTTTTTATGGTGCACACATATTGTCACGACCCAAAATCTCACCCGTCGTGATGGCACCTAACTCAATACTAGGCAAGCCAAAAATTTCAATAAACTACAGATCTTTTAAATTTGAAAATAAAATAATTAAATTCAGCGGAAGATATCTCACAAGTACAAATATAAATACTCCCAAAACCTGGTGTCACTGAGTACATGAGCAACTAATATGAATAAAAGTCTGGAAAATACGGTCTATAATAGTCTGAGACCAAAATATAGTAAACAAGGATATAGGGAAGGAGAGACAAGGTCTATGATGCACGGCAGCTACTTCTGAATCTATGAAAAATCAACTGTACGAAAGAATCACACCCTCTATGACCGAGAACACCTGGATCTTCACACGAAGTGTAGGGTGTAGTATGATTACAACCAATTCAGTAAGTAACAATAATAAATAAAGAACTGAAGATAGTGACGAGCTACACAGTTATAGTTCATTTTCAGTAATACCAGCAAAGAATAGACACGCTTTCAAATCCAGCAATTTAAGTCAAATCAATTTTATACAGTTCAAGTTCATGTAATCCAGATATAAAATCTTTTAGAGAATTTCACAACAATGACAGATAGCAACTAAGTGCAGCAACAAATGAAAAGCAAATAAAGCCTCTCAGGGCAACACTCACTCAACTCGTCACAACAGCTCAACCACTCGGCTCTCAGCCCTCAGCACTCGCACTCAATGGGTACCTGCGCTCACTGGGGGGTGTACAAGCTCCGGAGGGGCTCCTACAACCAAAGCGCTATAATTCGCACGGACAACTCACGTGCTATAGTATCAATATCTGAATCTGTACCGACAACTCACGTGTTGCACGGACAACTCATGTGCTATAGTATAATAATATCTGAATCCGTACGGACAACTCACGTGCTATAATATAATCATATATGGATCCGCACGGATAACTCACGTGCTGCATGGACAACTCACGTGCTGCACGGATAACTCACATGCTATAATAATATCTCACAATTAGGCCCTCGGCCCCACTAAGTCACAAATCTCTCCAGTCTCTCGGGCTCTCAGAAATCATGAAATCAGCCCAAACAACAATGATATGATGCATCTATAATGAACAATAGAGACTGAGATAAAATAAACAAGTAAAATGTGACTGAGTACAAAACAACAATTAAACAAATAGTTCAACATATACACGACCTTCGTGGGTCCCTACAGTGCCAACATAAAATCTAAACATGATTTGTGGTTTAATTTCTCTACTACATGGAGAATGTACAGATAACAATAGATTATTCAACTTTACAATTTCAGAGGACGGACCAACTCACAATCCCCTCGGTGCATGCCCACACGCCCGTCACCTAGCATGAGCGTCACCTCCAAAATTATCACATGACACAAAAATTCGGGGTTTCATACCCTCAGGACTAAATTTATAACTCTTACTTACATCAAACCGTAAAATTCTTATTTTGCTAAGCCTTTGCCTCTTGAATTGGCCTCCAAACGCCTCGAATCTAGCCACAAATAATTCGATTCAGTCGTTAAAATTTATTGAAATTAATTCCATATGAAAATACAATTTTTCCATAAAAATCCGAAATTTAACTCAAAGATCGCCCTTGGGGCCCATGTCTCGGAACCCGACAAAATTTATAAAATACGAACACCCATTCCGATATGAGTTCAACCATACCAATTTTATCAAATTCCGATAAAAACTCAACCTCCAAATCTTAACTTTTCATTTTTGAAAGATTTTGCAAAAATCTGGATTTCTTCCATTTAAATTCAAAATAAATGATGAATATAACCATAGAATCATGAAGTATAATTATTTTCGTATATAAAACACTTAGCCCAATCCATATGGTGAAAAATGCTTCAACAATCGCTTCAATCCGAGCTCCATAGCTCCAAATGTATTAAAATGGCAGAAACCTCAAAATATATCTTCTCTCCACGCTTTTACTCTTCGCGATCGCGAAGTATAAAATTTTTCAGCCCCAAAATTGCTCTTCGCGATCGCGGAAAACTAATCGTGATCGCGAAGTACAAACTCTCCAACTCTTTCAGACAGCCTCTAGTATAATAGTCATATCTTTTTATACAAAACTCCAAATTGCAAATGGTTTACCTTTATGAAACCTAGACACCAAGGGCAATAACTTTCATTTGTTGTACATCTCCAATTCCTTATATATTTCTAGATATAAGCTTCCAAAGTCAGTTCTATGCAACAGAGATTTCAAAACTCTTCCCTGATAACCTATAGTGTATCCACCATAACTTTTTGTCCACGACTCCAAATGACAAATGGTTTATCTTTCTGAAAACTAGATATCAAGGGATACAACTTTTATTTTTTGATCATCTCCAAATTCCTTAAAGATTGCAAGATATAAGCTTCCAAAGTCGGGTCAGTGCAGCAGAGATTTTGATCTATCCGATCGCAAAAAAGCTTCTGTGATCGCGATTCACAAGCCCCCAAACGGTTGTTTGCTCTTAACGAATGCAACCAAATGTTCCCGATCGCGATGCACACCTCTATAGGCAGAAACCAACAATTAAAAATGGCCTAGAAATGGTCCGAAACTCACCTGATTCCGTCGGGATCTCAACCAAATATACCAACAAGTCCTAAAACATCATACAAACTTAGTCAAAGCCTCGAATCACATCAAACAACGTTAAAACCATGAATCGCACCTCAATTCAAGCCTAATAAATTTTGAAATTTCAAATTCTATATCTTATGCAGAAATACGTCAAATCAATCCGGAATGACTTCAAATTTTTTACATAAGTCATAAATGACAAAACGAAGCTATTACAATTTCTAGAATCGGATTCCGACCTCGATATCAAAAAGTCAACCCCCGATCAAACTTCCCAAAAATTCAACTTTCGACATTTCGAGCCTAATTCCACTACGGACCTGCAAATAATTTTCCAGACAAGCTCCTAAGTCCAAAATTACCATACGGAGCTATTGGAATCATTAGAATTAAATTCCGAGATCATTTACACATAAGTCAATATCCGGTCAACTTTTCCTACTTAAGTTTTCAATTATGAGACTATGTATCTCTTTTCACTCCGAATTCCTTCCGGACCCGAAGCAACTAACCCTTTAAGTTATAAATCAATTGTAAGGCATAAATTGAGCAGTAAATTGGGGAACGAGGTTATAATACTCAAAACGACCGGTCGGGTTGTTACATTCTCCCCCACTTAAACATATGTCCATCCTCGAACGTGCTAGAATTTGTTTTCAAGCCACCACATCACTGTTCCATCTTACCACGCACGTACCCGGGGGTGATCTCACATCACCTTATTCCACATAAACCTGACAACACAATACAACTGAAAATCCTTAATTTAACCTTAGCCCAAAAAACTTGGAGCCAAATTTCTAACATCCAGAATTCTTTTCAAGACCCGAATCTCACATCTACACACTATATAAGCATGCTCAAGTTATATCCATCCATAACCATAATCTCATATATAATCACATAACATACTACACAACTCGCATACTCGTAGCACCATTTTTGATCACAGTAACTACTCAAAACCAACCAAGTACTAGTATAAAACCCTGCATTCAACAGAACCTCATTCTGAAACCTTCGTACTCTGCAAATAATGAAAGAAACAATCAAAAACTCATAACCACTCATGAGGTCAACTAGCCATAGAGCTCTCTCGCTCCAACCAAAATCATAATCCTCTCCTAAGCCGACATTTAATATTATCCTCCCGAATATACCATAATCAAGCCTGATAGTACCCATTGTAGGTCCAATGACCTTATATTGTTAAACACAATTGTCCCACATACGACCTTATATTGTTAAACATAACTGTCCCACAGACACGCCAGATCAATATAACTCAAGCCACAACTGCGCAATCTGTGTAGCCAAATATGGGAGATGTCTCAAGGAAGAGAACTGTATTGCAAGTTTAACAAGTACCACTAAAACCGCAATGTTACAACCAACTCCTCGAATTTCTTGAAGAAAATAACCGTAGGCGTATGTGCACAATTGTAGAGGAAGGAAATTAATGAATCAGATAAATTATCATAGAAATAAAATTCCCATACACGACACGGACAACTCACGTGCAAAAATCTTGATTTTTTCCATTTAAATCTGAAATAAATGATGAATATAACCATAGAATCATGAAGTATAATTACTTTCGCATATAGAACACTTACCCCAATCCATATGGTGAAAATCGCCTCAAAAATCGCTTCAATCCGAGCTCCATAGATCCAAATATATTAAAATGGCCGAAACCTCGAAATATATCTTCTGTCTAGGCTTTTACTCTTCGCGACCGCTGAAAATGGTTCACGTTCGCGAAGCACAAAATTTTTCAGCCACAAAATTGCTTTTGGCAATCGCGGAAAACCAATTGTGATCGCGAAGTACAAACTCTCCAACTCATCTAGACAACTTCTAGTATAATGGTCATATTTGTTTGTACAAAACTCCAAATTGCAAATGGGTTAACTTTTTGAAACCTAGACACCAAGGGTTATAACTTTCATTTGTTATGCATCTCCCAATTCCTTATAGATTTCTACATATAAGCTTCCAAAGTCAGCCATGTGCAACAGAGATTTTCAAACTCTTCCCAGATAGCCTATAGTTTATCCACCATAACGTTTTGTCCACAACTACAAATGACCAATGGTTTACCTTATGAAAACTAGACATTAAGGGCTACAACTTTCAATTTTGGATCATCTCCAAATTCCTTATATATTTTGAGATATAAGCTTCCAAAGTCGGGTCAGTGCAGCAGAGATTTTGTTCTATGGTATCGCGAAAGACCTTCTGCGATCGCGATTCCCAAGGCCCCAAACTGCTGTTTGCTCTTCACGAACGCAAACAAATGTTCACGATCGCGATGCACACCTCTATAGGCAGAAACCAACAATTAAAAATGGTCCGAAACCACCCCGAAACTCACCTGAGCCCCTTGGAACCTCAACCAAATATACCAACAAGTCTTAAAACATCATACGAACTTAGTCAAAGCCTCAAATCACATCAAACAACTCTAAAACCACGAATCGCACCTCAATTCAAGCCTAATGAACTTTGAACTATCAAATTCTATATCTTATACCAAAATACATCAAATCAATCCGGAATGACTTCAAATTTTGCACACAAGTCATAAATGACATAACAAAACTATTCCAATTTTCAGAATCGGATTCCAACCTCGATATAAAAAATTCAACCCCCCGGTGAAACTTCTCAAAAATTCAACTTTCGGCATTTCAAGCCTAATTCCACTACGCAAATAATTTTTCGGGCATGCTCTTAAGTCCAAAATCACCATACTGAGTTATTGGAATCATCAGAATTAAATTCCGAGGTCGTTTAAATATAAGTCAATATCCGGTCAACTTTTCCAACTTAAGTTTTCAATTTTGAGAGTAAGTATCTCATTTCACTCCAAATTCCTTCCGGACCCGAACCAACTATCCCGATAAGTCATAAATCAATTGTAAGACATAAATTGAGCAGTAAATTGGGGAACATGGTTATAACACTCAAAACGACCGGCTGGGTCGTTACACATATAGTTATATCATGTATAGTAGATTTTGAGAATTGGCATCTGAATTTCTCGAAGAGCCTCACTTTCTCAAATTCGGCTAAATGTGACTCAAAATAGAATAGAACATTACAAGAAATAGTATCAAGGTGATTTGCATGTGAAGTGTGCAACCTAATGTAGAAAATTGGGTGTGATATGATGCTTAGACATAAAATCAGTAGTTTGGAAGGTCTGTAAAGTTTGGATACAAAACAAAAAGGTAAGAGAGCCCAAGATGAGCAAGGCAATTCAAATAAGTTGTCAGGTGTGAGGTATTGCATGAGCTAGACGATAAAATTAGAATGTATATCCTAAAGAGATAGATAATTAGTAGAAAGTAAGACAATAGATGAGATCGTAACTGACTAGTGGTATTAATATATGCGAGTAATAAATCGGAAAGGGGTTCATCAATAAAGTATTGAATCGAGAAAGTCTTGAATATTATGAAAGGATTAAATGTGCGGGGAAAGTACATTCAATGATATGTTGACAATATTAGGATAAATCTAGACCAATGGCTAGTACTTAAAAAGCCTATATATGAGGTAAGTATCAAAGTAAATGGAGGACACTTTGCTCCAAGCAGATGGATGCATGAAAAAACATATCTTCTTACGAGAATAGTAATTAATTACTAGGTTACCAAAGTGAAACATCTGCAATTAAAAAAAATCATCTGAAGCAGAAAGAAGGGTAAAGAACACGCTCAATCATTTAAGGATGAGTCGCGATAAATGAAATCGGTAGAAGATTGGTCCAACAAGAAAATACCTCATCCATCTGAGAAATAAATAAATAGTAAGTACATAAAATTGTAATATTTGTCGTGTAAGGTCCATAGACTCATACTAGAAAGTGAATTAGCATCCTCTTTTAAGGATCAAAGACAAAACCATTTATCGTTGGCTAGCAAATAATTATCGAGGTACATGACAGGTCCAAGTGTGTACACAAGTTTAAAGGTTCTTGTATAATGCGAGTTTAATACCAAAAGTGATATAAGAGTACCGTGGATGTTGTAGTAGATTAGTATGTATCAAGGGATTAACATAGCGAGATGAGATATGCCGCAGAAAAATGAATATCGTAAGCGCACATATAGCGTAATACTAAGGGATGAAGTTTTAAAGTGTTAGTAGCATCAGAGGCTAAAATAGTAGTAGAGTATTGTTAGCCAAAGAGCTAGAGTAGAGTATGTTAGAGCGCCTAAGCTATGCGATGTTGTAGGCCTCATATGTTCCTATCTTACAAAGGATTGCGTGATAAACTTGAGAATGGTGCCAATAAGTAGGGCATTGTATGCTTTAAATTGCAGTAATCCTAAGGATGGTAGAAGAGCACCACTATGTTTTGGGTAATTTCAAGAACTTAGAAAATATGAGAAGATGATGAACATACGTGGATGTTCTAGAGTTTATGTGTCACCACTTGTCACAAGCCATATGGAGGTGGATAATAGCTTATCCGTAGAATAGGTAACTCACAAAGTTAGATATTTTCACAGGTTCAGAAGTAGTTCTATTTGTAACAATCAAGTGGGCAGAAGGCCGAGTCACCAAATTGATATAGCGAACTTGATAAGATAACTGGTATCCTAAGACCCAAAATGGATAAAAGGAATGTCATATATAAACGACTAAAGGTCAGCAACAGTCATATGTGGAAGAATGGCGTCCTGAGATTGAGGTTGCAAAAAATGTGGTATATTATAAATGTGTGGTCTATACGGAAAGTACATATACTCTGAGAAGAAAAGGGAGGTGATGTCTCAATCCCCCTAAACCTTTTGTCAGAAAGGAAATCAAGAAAGAAGTGCCCAAATATGAGTCATGTTTCCGATGTAACTTTATGGTTTTTATGAGCAGACCTACAATAGAGGGTGCATTTCCCAACCTATATGTGTCTTTTCATGATAAAAGAATTAGAAGAGAGGTGGAACACTTAGTACGGTCATGTCACAAACCAGGATAGTAAGAGTGGCTAATTCGAGCATAGAGGTTTAATCACAAACGAGGGAGGTTATTGTGAAACTATATATGTATGGTAGCTTCATACAATACATAAGGGAACTTATGTTGATTTTAATATTATATAATTTCTCTTAAAGGTCATGAAAGATCTACATAGATAAAGTCATCCTCTATGTTATCCTTAAGAAATTATAGACTAAAGAAAGGCTTAGAATAAGCTACATAGGAAGCCGAAGAGGACTTGAAGAAAAAGTATCATCATTTATTTGAGGAATAGGCATGTAACTGTTTCATGTTTCGAAAAGTTTTCCTACCTATATATGTGCAAGTTTTGATAGCTATGTGTGATCATGAGTGGCCTGGAATTTGGTTGTAGTTGGATAGCGTATGGGCTATAAATGATTGAGATTTGACATGTTGAAAATACTTTGGTTGGTCTAGTTCCAAAGGAGGCACTATAGAAATTACAAGAAATTCAAAGTGTTGGCTAAATTTTGCGTTGTAGGTAAACTATGCAAAAGGGATAGAGAACTAATGGTAGGATTTTTAACTTTAAGTGACTAATTCGACATTCGAGGACGAATGTCATATAGGGGGGGGGGAGAGATTGTAAAGCCTCGGAAATATTCTGCTTAGTATTATGTTCTCGCTCAAATTCTAAGTTGGACAAAAAGATATGTGAAAAGTTATTAAGACATAAAATGCATAAATCTTATGTTTAGAAGGTTGAATGGATGGTTATAAGGGGAGAGGAATAAATTGGAATCCATTGGAGTTGTTCAAGGGATGAAAATGACCTTAGCCGTACATGACACACGTTTCAATGAGAATATATATCAATATATAATGAATTGAGTTTTTTACTATATATTAAAAGAAAGCCCTTTAGGTCTGATTTCTAACACTTCAAACCGTTCGTCATTTTAATATTCCTATAAAACGTTATATGCATTTTACTGAAGACTATCCTGTCAGAAAAAAGGGTCGCGTTTTGGGCGCCGAGAGTACGGCAAGCGCGAATCAAAACGCCAAAATCAGAAGTAATTTTATTTGGGGCGCTTTGGGTGGCGATGGGCGCGGATCGTGACGCCGAAGGCGTGAAATTGAAATATAAGGGACGGGGGAGAGGGAAAATAGCCTCATTCTTTAAAGATTAAACCTCCCCTCTCTTCCTCAAGTCATCCAAGGATTCTCATACTACCTATGTTGAGTTTTCAATGTGATTAAAGGTAGAATACTACTTCCAACTATCAAGTCTAACAATATTCCATTACAAAATCGCTAGATTCTCAACAAGAACTCAATAACAAGGCCTCTCCACTAACCTAGGGTTTCATGATTCAAGATAAGTTCCGTAACCGCTTTCAACCACGATTGTTGGAGAGGTTTATGGTTGATATTTATTCCTATAAACTACTATAAGAACATAGATTAACAATGCACCCTAGAAGCAGAGAAGAATAAAACCTAGGGTTTCTATATTTTGAAAATCTTGGAACTTCTAATATTGATTTTTAAATAAACTATGTATAGATTTATTTGTTGAGTTGAACCCATTGGATTGGAGCAAACGAAGGTATTCAAAAGAAAGGAATCAAGGTGAGTAGAGATAATGCTTTTACTAAAGTTGTCTTCTCACAAAAATCATGACATAAGTATTTGTTGGACTATATAGGATTTTAATATGGGCTTTGAATAGAACGAGTGGACTCACATTATCCATTAGAATTATGAAAACGATCTTAGATGATTATCATGGTTAATAACTCAAGAATAGTATGTTGTTCCACAAATCATGTCTCATGCATCCATGACTTGCATATATTTCGTTAATGTATAAAATATTGAAATTTCTTTTGCATAATTTTATGAAACCGTTTTGATGAGAACTGTGAAGATATATCATTATTTTAAATTTTGTGATGCAAAAATTATTCAAAAGAATATTTTGGGAGTTTTCTTAGATCTCTGGGAAGGGTTCATAGACTTTAGTAGTTTATGTTAACTCGAAACTACTCGTTCCAGAGTAGGAGATTAGTGTACCGTTAGTTCGAGCACTATGATAGAAATGCCCTGGTAAGGCACAAGAATGTGAGCATGCTAGAACCTTGAACTGTGAGGCACCACACGGATGGGGTCCAAGCTATCGGGTTGAGATCATCCACCATACCCATCATACGGTGATATTTTCAGAATAAGAATCAAAAAGAATGTCAGAATCAATGGAACTCCCCAGAAAAGAAAAGAGAATAGAAGAAAAGAAAAGAAAATGCTTTAGAAATTTTATGAGGATTGTTCGGGGAAAGTTTATATATTTGTCTATTTGAATTATATATATTTTTTTAGAAAAGAAGAGAAAAGAAAAGAAAGAGAATTTTCATGAATGACACCAAGAAGAATTTTATAATAGATATATGAGTTGTCTGTTTCGACTATTTATTAGAAGCTTTTAGAGTTTTCTTATATCATGCATACATACTTCTTTCAAAGTCTCGTTCCAGCTTTAGTGGGAGGATTGCTTTACTTACTAAGTATCGCTGTGGTGTATTAACATTCTCTTCATGGGAACCTACATTGACCTATGTCAATATAGGCACAGATTGTGCAGGTAAGCAGGTTGCGAGCTAGGATATTCGCCTCCCATTACCAGCAGATTTGGTGAGCTCCATTTTAGTTCGTAGAGTTTGTTGATTCTAGAATTTTATCTTACTATTCAGTATTTCTTAGAGGCTTCATAGACAACGTCAGAATAGAGTCATGGGTGTCCATTTTACATTACACTTGCTTTTCTATATATTCTATATAACAAAATAAATTTTTTTCAGACTATTATTTTGATTAAAGATTCAAAAAAGAATTTACTTTAAATCAAATCGAATTGTGTTGAGATGCATTGCATAACAGAAATAGAACATAATAGAAAATCCAAGATGGTTCGCTCGGTTAAGTTAAGGCACCGAGTGTCGGTTACGGCTTGGTTAGAAATCGGGTCGTGATAGTTATAAGAGTTAGGCCCATCTCTATTGGGCCTTCTTTTATTTGTACTTCAGGGATCCGACCCTTGTCCGGTTATATTTCTCTTTTAGCCACATTTGCTTCTACATATAAATAGATTCACTTGACTCTATTAAAATAAACTGTTACGACCCAAAATCCACAAGTCGTTATGGCACCTAACCTGACCCGTTAGATCGGCCAATTAATAGTTAACCCAATTTTCATAAAATAAATGTGATCAACAATCGATATATCTGGATTCCATACAATATTACAAGGACTGGTAGTGCAACACATGAGCCACTAAGACTAGATTACTGCAAATAAAAATCGGATATGAAATAAATTCAACTTCTGTTTGAAATGTACTTAAACAGAATTCAACTCTAGAACTACCCAGGGACAAGTGGAAGCCACATCCGGAAGGCCCGAACTTCTTCAGAGTCAGCTCCCGACATCACCCGCATCTCCGCTCCAAAATATGCACACAAGGTACAGAAGTATAGTATGAGTACAACCGACCCCATGTATTCAGTAAGTATCTTGATTAACCTCAGTGAAGTAGTGACGAGGCTTTGTAGTTAAAATATACTCACTGATATAACATGCAGAAGACTAGCAATAGAATAATAATAGAACATAATAGCAGAGTACAAGAAGATAAATATGCGAAGCAGTAAATGATTTCTAGAAGAACCACGAATAATATTCCTCAATATCACGACCAATCCTTTCCTTAGAGCGATAACCAGCAAATCACGGTAATAAATCTATAACTTTCATAGTGTGAGAAATATACTCAAGAGATCAAATCAAATGGTACGGCAACACCCTTCGTGCATTTATCACGTCCTCACCAAATATACATATAAAAGTACCAACCAGGTGAAAAAAATGCTGATAACAGTAATGACAAAGTAGGAAATACACAAGTAGAAACAAGGAACAAGGAAATACATATGGACAACGATAATAGACTAGGTTGAAAGCATAGGATTAATGAAAGAAATTAGGAAAAAGGAACATAAACTTCAACTAACTATCATGGTAGAAGGCCTAGATGTTGATACAACAAATACGAAAAGAAAGCATGATCTTTATAAGCTAACAAGTAGAGGCATGAATGACTAACATGGTAGAAGGCTTGTACTAAAGTGCAACAAAATAGAAATGACATGGATGTAGATATAACAGCAGGAAGGAAGGCATGATATTTGCAAGTTAAACAAATAGAAAGCATTTACAACACAACAACAGTCGAGATAGAGGGCAAAGACAGAATAACAACGACAAGTCACGTAGATAACATAGGTGAAACTGTAGTAACTCCAGATAAAGGCATGAATGTACGCACAAGAAAAAGATATCACAACATAAGGCATGTCCCTTGTCCTCGCCTACAAGAAAACACCCTTCGTTCCATGAACTCATGATAATATAAAATCATGGTAATATAAATGAAATGGCACGACATCATCCTTCGTGCTTTTACTCTCAAATGAAATGGCACGGCATCACCCTTCGTGCTTTACATTTTTCTTCACATGATAAACTATATGAAATGGCATAGCATTACCCTTCATGCTTTACATTATCCCTCACATGATAATGTAAATGCAATGGGACGGTATCACCCTCCGTTCTTTACACTCTTCCTCACCAAGAATATGTATATCAATGACAAGCAAGGTAGGAAGAATAAATAACATCAATGAGAGTGGTTAAACGAATGTTCCAAATGAATCTCAATCACAACTTTCAAGCCGACAATAATTCAAGAACCTTATTGTTCAAGTATTTCAACTCTTAAAATGATATACAACTCAAGTATAGAATGTAATATCTCAAGATTATCGGTCGTAGCAATGTATTAGTGATTAACCATAATGATGACCGAATTGGACACATCAATGTTTCTCAACATTCTGTCAAATTTTAATCAAGTTATAAGAAACTAAATCTTGGTTTCTAACATTTAATTCCATATTCTTAGTAATCTAAAAATCAAGTAAGACATGAAGCAAGTAGGTCATGTAATTCTACAACGCACAATTTATAGTATAATTTACCCCCCAGCATGATTAACCCTGGCACATGCATATGCTCGTCACCTCATATATATATCACCCCCGCATATAGCAAATAATGTCAAATAGTAGAAAAATTCCCTCAACAAAGTTAGGAAGACACTTACCTAAAACGAGCCAAATCGATACCCTAGAAGCGCTATCCCGCTCAAATTATCCTACGAACGGCTCGAAACTAGCCAAAAGTAACTCAAAGGCATAAAGTAATACTTGAGGAAACAATTCCAAATGATAAAGGTCGAATATTTAATCAAAATCCCGAAATCAACTAAAAAGTCAAACACGGGCTCGCAACTCGGAGCCCGACGAAACTCATGAAATCCGGCAACTCATGCAATTACGAGTCTAACAACACTAATTTTACACAAATCTAACTCTGAATCGATGTTCAAAACTCAAAATTTCACTTTAGGAAAGTTTAGACAAAAACCCTTAATTTCTCTTTTGAAACCCTCGATCAAATGCCCAAAACGAAGATAGATTCATGATATAAAATCAAAAATGAGTACAGAGCACTTATCCAAATCAACATGGTGAAAATTGCTTCAAGAATCGCCTCAACCCAAACTCCATAGCTCCAAATATGTAAAAATGGCTGAAACCCTCGAATTAGAGTACGTTGTGGATGGCACGAGAAGAGGTAGAGGGTGACCTAAGAAGTATTGGGGAGAGGTGATCAGGCAGGATATGGCGAGGCTCCAGATTTCCGAGGACATGACACTTGATAGGAAGATATGGAGGTCGAGTATTAGGGTTGTAGGTTAGGAGGTAGTTGAGTCGTGCCTTACCTCGTACCACTGTGGGACTAGCCTTGTAGGGGTTTTGTCTAAGATAGCTATTGGCAATGTTGTGGCTTACTATTTGGCTTTTCCGTGCATGTCCTATTTACTAGCTATCGTTTTTGCTTTGCACTTTTCTTCTAGATTTCATGGTGTTCCTATTTTCCTTATGATTGTTGTGGTGATACTAATATTTACTAATATTGTCTCCCTTTGCTTTGCATCTTTCTTCTGGATTCCATGGTGTTCATATTTATCCTATGATTGTTGTTGTGATACTAATATTGTTTCCTTTTGTCTTTTTGTCATTTTGCCTTTTTTTTTTTTAGTCGAGGGTCTTTCGGAAACAGCCTCTCTACTCTTTCGGGGTAGGGGTAAGGTCTGCGTACACACTACCCTCCCCAGACCCCATTAGTGAGATTTTACTGGGTTGTTGTTGTTGTTGTTGTTGTTGTATATTCACTAGACAGAAGTACACTACGCGATCGCGGTTCATTCGCGAAGAACAAATGCTACTGCCATCAAAATACTCTAAGGGTTTGCGGTACTGGCCACGCGAACATGATAACCACAGGTGCTAAGGCTCCACGAACGCGAACTGACTTGTGCGAATGCGATTAAGAATTCTCCAGCTCCAGCTCATGTTCAACCCTACGCATCCACGATACCTCATACGCGAACACGAACAGCAACCAATCCAACCTTCCGCGATCACGTACCACTTACCGCATCCGCGATGAACAAATCCACCAGTAGACCAAATTACTCTTCACTATCGTGGTTGGAACTTCACGATCGCGAAGAACACTAGGGGCATCAGATGACAACAAAAACCAGCAATGCATGAAAACTCCAAAATGGTCTGAAATCAATTTGAAACATATTCGAGCCCCTCGAGACCCCGTCCGAACATACCAACAAGTCCTATAACGTAACACGGACCTACTCGAGGCTTCAAATC
Organism: Nicotiana tomentosiformis; assembly: GCF_000390325.3. Classification (NCBI taxonomy): domain Eukaryota; kingdom Viridiplantae; phylum Streptophyta; class Magnoliopsida; order Solanales; family Solanaceae; genus Nicotiana; species Nicotiana tomentosiformis. The sequence goes on along the minus strand of NC_090815.1, from coordinate 128,938,300 downwards.
ACAATGAACTTTGAACTTTCAATTTTCAAAACTCGCACCGAAACATATCAAATCAACCCCGATGAAATCAAATTTTGCACACAAGCCCCAAATGATATATCGAATCTATTCCAATCCCCGGAACCACAATCCGAATCTGATATCCTCAAAGTCAACTTTCAGTCAAACTTATCAATTTTTCAAACCTTCAAATCTCCAATTTTTGCCAATTACTGGAGAATCCTTCTAGAAATATCCAAATGCAAATCTGGGCATACGCCCGAGTCCAAAATCCCCATTCGGACCTAACGGAACCATCAAAACTCCAATCCGAGGTCAACTGCTAAAAAGTCAAACTTGGTCAACTTGTCCAACTTAAAGCTTCAATCATGAAGTTCATTCTTCCAAATTGATTCTGAATAACCTGAAAACCAATACCGATGATTCACACAAGTCATAATACATCATGCGAAGATACTCGCGCCCTCAACTCACCGAACGAAGTGCAAATGCTCAAAACGATCTGTCGGGTCCTTATATTCTTCCCCACTTAAACATACGTTCGTCCTCGAACGTGCCAAGAGTCGTTCCAAGGCCATCAAATCATGGTGTAACCTTACTATGCACATACTTGGGGTGATCTAATGTCACCCTAATCAATATAATCCTGACAATATAACATAACTGAAGATCCTTAATTCAACCTTAACTAGTAAGACTTAGAACCCAAATTTCCAACATCTGAAATTCCTTACAAGGCCTGAATCTCGCATCTACACACTGTATAAGTCTGAACAAGCTGTATTAAGTCATAACCATAACCCAATATCTAATCACATGATATACCCCATTACTCAGAAACTCACAGAAGTAACTACTGACCACCATGGTACCGGTAGTAAACCTCATATCGATTAAAACCTTGTTCAAAACCTTCATACGCCGCCGATGATGAAAGAAACATGCTGAATCTCTTAAACACTCATCTGATAAATAAGTCAAGAAGCTCACTCGTCCAACCAGGGCCATTGCCCAAATCCTCAGCAGAAATATAGTATTATTCCTCCAAACATCTCTTATTCCAATACGATGGTGCAAGTCTCAGGTCTAGAAACCTTATCTCAGCCAATACAAGCAGCCCAATCGAGAAGTCTCACCACAAACCATATGGAGACCCAAACAACGCAGTCTTGTACACCAATAAGTAATAATTCAGGCATGACAGATAATTGCAAGAAAGTTAAATAAGAAGGCTACTAAGCAAGTTAAGTAGGCATGGAAATTTTAACATTTTCCTATGAACTATTTTCAACAAGGTGAAAGTAAAATACTCAAAATAAACATAAGGAGTTACATTTCATCACAGTACCGTCACGGCATGCAACCCGATCCCATAATATCAGTCCACATAGGGCCTCCATCGAGCCATAATACTCGGGCTCACTGATCACATATGCATCAACATCAAACACGATCGAGTGCACCAATATAACTGTGGGAAGATGATTAGACACAACAATACTAAGAAATACAAGCACAAATATGATGCACTAAGCAAGTCAACATCACGAGGGTCATTTTTCCCCTAACGCCATAAAGCCCATACAGAATTACAATATGTGTGCGAACAAATCATGTAACCATCACAACCCGTCACAGCATAACAAAGAAACACATAACATAGACCAAGGCGTGAACAACATCCATTCCGTCCGATGATATACATGTGGTAACACCTATACAAGAGCAAGCAAATCTGATCCGATACAGAATACACATTCTCATTAGGCTCACAAATTATCCACAAACAAAATTTCGGTCATTCCCAAACAGGTAAATAACATCCCAAAAGTCCATAGCAACTTTTTCACAACACATACCATTAATCACCCAATCCTCAACATTTCATCACAATTCACAATCAAGGAATAGTCGGCCCACGAGAACATCCAGTCTCTGAACCTCACGAATACCAGAATCTTCACATCCAATCTCAACACTGCTACCCAAATGGCTGATATATAACTCATACTCCATCATATTATAGAAATTACACACAAGTCAAATCATAATGCACCTGCCAACATGCGCACTCTCCTCCGGCGATATCAAATAGTACACATATCCTCTTAAACATCCAAAAATGCCCGTGTCCTCAAGAACTCATATCTTTCCCTCCAAAACTGAATCGCAACCTTATACATGTAAATTTTCAACCCCACCCAGCGCATTGCCTATAATATGCTAATTTGTGACACTATGAAAATTCCATAATCAACTCTGAACCATGAGTAAATTGAATATCTCATCAATCGCGAACCTTTCATTTAACTCAATCCAGGAGAACATCACCATACACAATATAGCTTATATACCTGTAACAAATACCAACTCTAGTTGTGGTCATAACCATGATGAATTCTTCAAAACTCATTAACACATAATCGAGTCATCAGAACCGATCGCCTCTAACTCAACCGAGTCACATAGGCTGTCAACCCAAAAATAGCTCGATCTGATATGCTCGCTCTGAAGGACCCTCTTGCGAAACTGAAGACGCTTCATGAATCTCTCCAATATTGCCATGTAGATTTGTTCTCGACATAGAACTACCGCATATTCTATCACCGTTCGCTACCTATCTCAACTCTACCCATACACAAATTTGGGAGTCCTTAAATGCTACGTAAAACCTGGAACTCGTCAGAACCTTCTCGATAACCACTCACCTTGCTATGATCTTCAATACATAGCTAATATACACCGAGCAACCCGCGCTTTACTAGCATACGACTATTCAAAGAAATAACCAAGCAATCCCTCGGCCTGAAAACTGATAAAACGGATGATCCTACAATCATATCGTCATTAGTAGACTCCCTCACTTAGCCCGAAGCCATAGAACACCTCATCGGCAATCCAAAGTACCATATCTTCATAGAATGCCCCGATTCCACACGGCTATTTAGCTGAATACTTCAAAAATTCATGCAATACTGGTCATAGAACACTCCGAACACTCTGCCAAGCACTTACCCATCCTTGCAATAGTCAAACAACTTCCCCAAATGCTCTGAAATGATAATATATGCACTTCACCGATTGGAAACCTCATACGAAACGCGCGATCCATACTCATCATACAGGAGATAGCCTACCGGTTGTACTCAAATTGACACCTTACCATGAACTCACTTTAATCACAACAGGTGAACCACCAGCCAGTCTTTCCAAGTCTGTGCTAACCAATTAGATATAAGAACCCGCCTCGTACCACAATTAAACGACTGAAATATTTAACATTGCATCTGCTCCTGAGACTAGACAGCACATCACGATGATAATAAAGCATCCATAGCCCTTTGTAATCCATCCAGAGCATCACAGATCATCGACGCATAATGAATACTGAGTGCGCCACATTATATATGTACGAATAGAAAGAATTAAAATTGTAGGTTTCAAGCTGAAACAAGGTTGAACGATAAGGAAAGAAGAAAGGGAAATTTTCCTAAATGCCCTGTAGCCTCCCTAAGAATAGTATGTACGTCATCATACCGGTCTGCAAGACTCTACTAGACACTTGCTCATGATTAATAGAACCTACAAACGTAGGGCTCTGATACCAACTTTTCACAACCCAAAATCCACAAGATGTGATGGCACCTAACACTGGCTGTTAGATCAGCCAATTAACAGTTAACCCAGTTCTCATAAAATAAATGTGATCAACAATCGATATATTTGAATTCCATACAATATCCCAAGAACTGGTAGTACAAGACATGAGCTACTAAGACTAGATTATTGCAAAACAAATCAGATATGAAATAAATTCAACTTCTTTATTGAAATGTACTTCAACAAAATTCAACTCTAGAACTACCCAGGGACAAATGGTAGCCACATCCGGAAGGCACGAATTTCTTTAGAGTCGGCTCCTGACATCACCCGCGGCTCTGCTCCAAAATCTGTATGCAAGGTGCAGAAGTGTAGTATGAGTACAACCGACCTCATGTACTCAGTAAGTATCTTGACTAACCTCGATGAAGTAGTAACGAGACTTTTTAGTTAAAAGATACTCATTGATATAACATGTGCAGAAGACTAGCAATAGAATAATACTAGAACATAACAGTATAGAGTACAAGGAGACAAATATGTAAAGTAGTAAATGATTCCTAGAAGAACCACGAATAATATTCCTCAATATCACGACCAATCCTTTCCTTAGAGCGATAACCAGCAAATCACGGTAATAAATCCATAACTTTCATAGTGTGAGAAATATACTCAAGATATCAAATCAAATGGCATGGCAACACCCTTCATGCATTTATCGCGTCCTCACAAAATATATATATAAAAGTACAAACCAGGTGAAAGAAATGCCGATAACATTAATGACAATGTAGGAAATACACAAGTAGAAATAATGAACAAGGAAATACATATGGACAACGTTAATAGACTAGGTTGAAGGCATAGGAGTAATGACAGAAATCAGCAAAAAGGAACATAAACTTCAACTAACTAGCAAGGTAGGAGGCCTAGATGTAGATACAACAAATACGAAGGGAAAGCGTGATCTTTATAAGCTAACAAGAATAGGCATGAATGACTAACATGGTAGAAGACTTATACTAAAGTGCAACAAAATAGAAACGATATGGATGTAGATATAACAGCATGAATGAATGCATGATATTTGCAAGTTAAACAGATAGAAGGTATGGACAACACAACAACAATCAAGATAGAGGACAAAGACAGAACAAAAACGACAGGTCACGTAGATAACATAGGTGCAATAGTAATAACTTCAAGTAAAGGCATGAATGTACACACGAAGAAAAGACATCACAACATAAGGCATGTACCTCGTCCTCGCCTTCTTGGAAACACCCTTCGTGCCATAAACTCATGAAAATATATAAAAGCATAGTAATATAAATGAAATGGCACGGCATCACCCTTCATGCTTGTACTCTCAAATGAAATTGAACGGCACCACCCTTCATGTTTTCCATTTTTCTTCACATGATAAACTATATGAAATGGCACGGCATCACCTTTCGTGCTTTACACTCTCCCTCACATGATAATGTAAATGCAATAGCATGGCATCATCTTTCATGTTTTACACTCTTCCTCACCAATCATATGTATATCAATGAGAAGCAAGGTAGGAAGCATAAAAAACATCAAGAAGAGTGGTAAACGAATGTTCCAAATGAATCTCACTCACAACTTTCAACCCGACAATAATTCAATAACCCTCAATAACCTTATTGTTCAAGTATTTCAACAATTCTCAAAATGATCTACAACTCAATTATAGAATCTAATATCTCAAGAATAATGGTCGTAGTAATGTATTAATGACTAAGCATAATGATGACTGAATTGGGCACATCAATGTTTCTCAACATTCCGTCAAATTTTAACCAAGTTATAAGAAACTAAATCTTAGTTTCTAACATTTAATTCCATATTCTTAGTAATCTAGAAGTCAATTATGACATGAATCAAGAAGGTCATATAATTCTATAAGTTATAGTAAAATTTTACCCCCGAGCATGACTAACCCTGGCATATGCATATATGCTCGTCACCTCATATATGTATCACCTCTGCATGTAGAAACTAATGTCAAATAGTAGGAAAAAGTCTCCCAACAAAGTTAGGCAAGACACTTACCTCAAACGAGCGAAATCGATACCCTAGAAGTGACATTCCACTCAAATCATCCTCCGAATAGCTCGAAACTATCCAAAAGCAGCTCAAAGGAATCCAATAATACTTAAGAAAATAATTCCAAATGATAAAGGTCGAATCTTTGATTAAAATTCCGAAGTCAACTAAAAAGTCAACCCCGAGCTTACACCTCGGAACCCGACGAAACTCACAAAATCCGACAACCCATTCAATTACGAGTCTAACCATACTAATTTCACTCAAATCCGACTTTTAGTAGATGTTTAAAACTCAAAAATTCACTTTAGGAAAATTTAGACAAAAAACCCCAATTTCTCTTTTGAAACCCTCGATCAAATGCCAAAATAAAGATAGATCCATGATATAAAATCAAAAATGAGTAGAGAATATTTATCCCAATCCATATGGTGAAAATTACTTCATAAATCGCCTAAATCCGAGCTCCATAGCTCTAAATATGTAAAAATGGTTGAAACCCCCGAATTGGAGTACTTTATATTCACTAGACATAAGTACCCCACGCGATTGTGGGACATCTTTCGCGATCGCGAAGAATAAATGCTACTGCCATCAAAATACTCTACGCGTTCGCGATACTAGCCACGCAAACGCAATAACCACATGTGCTAAGGCTCCGCGAACGCGAACTGACTTACGCGAACGTGATGATGAATTCTCCAGCTCCAAATCTAGCTCCTGTTCAACCCTACGCTTCCGTGATACCCCATGCGTGAATGCGGACATCAACCAATCCAACCTTCCGCGATCACGTACCACCTGCCGCGTCCGCGATGAACAAATCGACCAGTAGACCCTATTACTGTTCGGGATCGCGGTTAGACCTTCGCAATCGCGAAGAACACTAGAGGGGCATCATATGACAGCAAAAACCAGCAATGCATGAAAACTCCAAAATGGTCCGAAATCAATCTGAAATACATCTGAACCCCTCGGGACCCCTTACGAACATACCAACAAGTATCATAACATAACACAGACCTACTCGAGGACTCAAATTACACATAACAACATCGAAACGACAAATCGCACCTCCAATCAAAATCAATAAACTTTGAGGTTTCAACTTCCAAAACTCACGCCGAAACATATCAAATCAATCCCGAATGAACTCAAATTTTGAACACAAGTCTCAAATAACATATCAAAGCTATTACAATCCCCGGAACCACAATCGGTATCTGATATCCTTAAAATCAACTTCCGGTCAAACTTATGATTTTTTCAAACCTTCAAATTGTAATTTTCGTCAATTAGTGCCGAATCCTTCTAGAAATATTCAAATGCAAATTCGGGTATACGCTCGAGTCCAAAATTATCATTTGGACCTAACAGAACCATCAAAACTCCAATTCAAGATCAATTGCTAAAAAGTCAAACTTGGTCAACTCTGCCAACTTAAAGCTTCAATAATGAAGTTCATTCTTCCAAATCGATTCTGAATAACCTGAAAACCAAAACCGACGATTCACACAAGTCATAATATATCATGCGGAGATACTCATGCCCTCAACCTACCGAACGAAGTGCAAATGCTCAAAACGACCGGTCGGACCGTTACATTAATAGATCCTATTTTATTTACCTAGTTATCTCATGCATTTTTCTCTCTCACCGACTTAGACAATTAGAGTTTTCTCTTCGATCCGAACCTACAATTTTCTTCGATTTCATGGCTTAACAGCCAACTTAACAACTCCTAATATATCCATTTTAGTGATATTTTGTTATTCTTTTAGTGAGTACAAATAAATTTTTGGTCTGGAGAGTTTTTAATTCTTTTAATATTCTAAAATTTCAAGTGTCGCCGCTTGACTTAATGAAGAAGACAAATAACTCTCTTTAAAAATGATGATTTAACTTGAATTATTAAATGAAGTACTCATTCTCGTTCTATGTCACCCTCTATTTTCAACCCTTCGAGAATTTCAACAGTCATCTATTTAAGAGATATTTAATTTTAAAATATCACCTTAGACGTATTAATGCCATTTGTTAAGACCTCTGCCGATACAAAAATAACGAGGGATATGTCATGCTTTTACGATCTCAATTAATAGTAAGTTGGATACTCTCCATATACTTAATTATGTGTCAAAAGTTTCGTTTCTTAATTTCTAATCTGTAATTCGAAGGAAATAATGTATCCCTTCTAACAGCTAAAAATGAAATGAAAAGTTTAAAACATAGTGTAATGACCCGGCAGGTTGTTTAGAGAGTATGAGCCCTGGTCCCCTATTTATTGCTCCCTCAATTTCATTTTATGCTTACTCGACTTGCCGAGGTGCTTGGTGTCAGGTTCGGGAGAGTTTCAGAGTGAAATGGGACACATAGTCCCTAAGTGTGAAGTTTGAGTTGTAAGAGTTGACCGTAGTATGACATGTATAAAGACGACTCCGGAATGGAGTTTCGTTGGTTCCAATAGCTTCGTGTGGTTATTTTGGTCTTATGAGGGCATCCGGATGTTGATTTTGAGGTCTGTAGATCATTTCGGCGTCATTTGGTAAAAATTAGAAATTTGAGGATTTTTGGAAAAGTTTAATCGGAAGTGTACTTTTAATATCGGGGCCGGATTCCGATTTTGGGAGTTGGAGTAGGTCTGTAATGTCAAATGTAACTTGTGTGCAAATTTTTGGGGTCAATCGGACGTGATTTGATAGGTTTCGGCGTCGTTTGTAGAAATTAGAATCTCTTAGTTTCAATAGGCTTGAATTGAGGTGTGATTCGTGTTTGATGTGATTTAAGGGCTCGATTACGTTCGTATGATATTTTAGGACTTGTTGGTATATTTGGTTGAGGTCCCGAGGGCCTCGGGTATGATTTGAATCATGTTCGAAACGTTTCGAGACTTGTTGGATTGCAGAAAATCACTAGTGCGTCTAATACTGGTTTCCTTCTATGTGTTCGCGAGAGGGGACTCGCATTCACAACGGAGTTCTGGATGGCAGGTGAAGAATACTCTTCGCGTTAGTGTATGGGACTATGCGTTCGCGAAGAAGAGTGGCAAGGGGGTGGACCTCACGCTTTAAGCCTGCGTTCGCGAGTAAAGCACCGCGTTCGCGAAGGCCTGGGGGCAGTGTTCACCGTGTTTGCGAGTGGACCCTCGCGTTCACATAAGAGGGAATTTTGGCCAGTTGCTTTTTGTGCTTCGCGAACGCAAGGAAGCTTCCGCGTTCGCGAAGAAGGAAATACCTAGGCAGATTTTAAAAGCTCAAAATCGAGGGTTTATGTCATTTTTTACCATTTGGGCTTGAGAGTTCAGAATTAGGTTATTTTTGGAGAGATGTTCACGTGGATGTTTGGGGTAAGTGATTCTTACCTAGTTTTGGTTAATTTTAATGATTATACCTTTGATTTCATCATTAAATTAGTGATTTGGAGTGAAAATTGGGAAAAATTGAGGGAAAGTTTTTAGGCCGAACTTTGAAGCTTTGATCAAGATTTTAGTATCGGATTTGAGTAAATTTGGTATGGGCGGACTCGTGGTTGAATGGGTGTTCGAATTTTGTAACTTTTACCTAATTTTGAGATGTGGGTCCGGGTTGACTTTTTGGGGCGATTTTCTAATATCGTGTTAATGTCTTGATTTCATTAATTTGATTAGATTCTTATAATTATATTTATAGTATGAAATTTCTTTTCCTAGATTTGGGCCATTTAGAGTCGGAAAGTCGAGGGATAAGCATTCTTATTGACTGATTGAGCTTGGTTTGAAGTAAGTGACTTGTCTATCCTTGCGTGGGGAAAATTCCTTTAGAATTTGGTATTTTTGTAATAAATTGTGATATGTGAGTGTCGTGTGCGCGAGGTGACGAGTGCGTACACGGGTTAAATGTTGAAAATTCGGTTTTCACTAAGTAGTATCCTGTTATTACTTAAATGAATTATTCCAGTATGTGTAGTTATCATGTTTAGCCTAACATCGCATGTCTACGTGTCTAAATTCTTACTTAAAATATGCGCAATATGCTTAGTTGAATTCTTATATTCCTTGATTTTGAATTTAGTCTTTAAATGTACAATTTCTTGCGGTAAATTCATTGTTTCATTGGTTACGAGCTTTGTGTTTACTCTTGGGACTATGAGGCAGTACCTCGGGAGCTCCCCTATTGCATATTTACTTTTGGGACTACGGGGAGGTACCTCGGGAGCTCCCCTGATGCATTTTTACTTTTGAGAATACGAGGCGGTATCTCGGGAGCTTCCCTGTTGAGTATTTACTTTTGAGACTACGAGGCGGTACTTCGGGAGCGCCCCTGTTATTTACCCCTATGTGCTGTTTTGTTATTGTTTTGTAATTTTCTCATTCTTAAATTCTTAGCCTTTTCATTATATCACTATATCTTCTGCTCTAATTTATTATATTCTAGTAGGACCCTGACCTGACCTCGTCACTACTCTACCGATGTTAGGCTTTGCACTTACTGGGTGTCGTTGTGGTGTACTCATGCTACTCTTCTGCACATGTATTGTGTGCACACCCAGGTACCTCCTACCAGCACCGATATCAGTATAGTGTGTGTGAGTTACTGCCTGGAGACTTCAAGGTATATCTGCCAGCGTCCGCAGACCTGGGAGTCCTCTTATATCCTTATGTTGTCTTTTTTTCTTTATTCTCTTAGATGTTAATGTATTGAGATTGTTAGTACATTCCTTAGAGCTTCTGGCTTATGACACCAGGTTTTGGGAGTTGTTTTAATCGGAGTTGTTGATTTTACTTGTACATGTCGAGCGGCAGTTTCAGTTCTATATATGTCTATTGAAGTTTAGTCGTTATTTCTTTTATTATTTCAGCTATTCCACAATTGTTAGGTTTACCTAGTCTTAGAGACTAAGTGCCATCACGGCTTCCTACGGAAGGAATTTGGGGTCGTGATAAATTGGTATCAGAGATCTAGGTTCATAGGTGTTAGGAGTCACAAGCAGGTTTAGTAGAGTCTCGCGAATCGGTACGGAGACGCATGTACTTATCTTCGGGAAGCTATGGAACTGTTAGGAAAACATTTTACTTCTTTGATTCCTTGTCGTGCGAATTTGTTGACTTTAGGATTCTAAACTTCTATCTTTCTATTCTCTCACAGATGGTGAGGACAAGTACAGTCGGATCAGATGACCAGACACCCGTACCCCTGCTAGAGTCACGAGAGGCCGGGGCCGTGGTAGAGGCCGAGGACGTCCACATGGTGCAGCCAGAGCACCCGCACGAGCTGCTACCGAGGAGCCACCAGTAGCTCCAGTTGGAGCACAGGCACCCGAGACGCCTGTTACTGCACCAGCTCTTTAGGAGACCCTTGCCTAGTTTCTGAGCATGTTCAACACTTTAGCTCAGGAAGGGTTGATCCTACTTGCTCCTACCACATCTCAGGACAGAGAAGGAGCATAGACTCCTGCCGCCCGTACCCCAGAGCAGCGGGTTCAGGTCGACCAGGTTCCAGAGGTCATACCAATGCATTCGGTAGCCCCAGTTTGTCCTGAGGCTAGGGCCCTCTACTCGCCTGAATACTCCGCTGTGACACGCCTGTCCGGAGTCTAGGACAATCTCTCACCCTGTGGCTGGTATCTCCACACTCGAAGCAACTTCTCTGCTGACGTGGCTATGGGAACTGTGTGGTATGGGTACTCTGAGACCCATGAGCACCTGAAATACTGTGCGAAGCCTGAAGTGCAAACTGAACTGGCTGACCCACAAAACATCTACCATGTCGTACCCTTCCTCCAAAATAAGGACTAGTAGATCTCTCCGGTCTACAAGGCCTCCTCACCTCCCTGTCCTCTCTCTACTGATCTCGCCTCTACTCTCTCTCGTGGCCTCGCCTATCTTCTCTCTCCTGGTCCCACATGCCCTCTGCACGGCGAGCGATCCCTACCACCTGCTAAAATGAAACATCTGACTCTCACTCCTGAGCCATGCTGAACCGAATATCATGCCTGAGTCCCTCAATGAATCTGTGGACACGCTCTCCAACTGTGGCGAATAAAGCAGGCGCATGCCTGGCCAAATCACCGAATCTCACGGCATACTCTGACACTGACATACATCTCGAAGGGACTGAGGTACAAACTCTCTCAGGAACATCTCTAAAAATCGAACCCATGTAAGGGAAGTTAACTCGGCCGAGCTACCCAACTCATATGCCCGCCACCACTGGTAAGCCGCTCCCCTGAGGTGGAACGTAGTAAAAGCAACCCCGCTCGTCTCCACAATACCCATAGTACAGAGAATGCGGTGACACTTCTCCAGAAAACCATGTGCACTCTCTGAAGGCAAACCACTAAATGTAAGAGGGTCATATTTCTTGAACCTTGCAAGTCTAAGCTGCTCTTTCTCAGATGCTGCTGCCCTGACCACGGGCTGAACTGGCACCATAGGCTGTGTCGTCATGACACCTTGAGCCTGACCAACATGAACTCGCTACTATGGGGTGTGGGCGGTGGGAGTCTGGGTTCCTCCCCCGGTTTGTGAAGTAGTTGGTGCAACCGGAATCAACCCTGCCTGAGCCAATGTACCAAACATGCTCAGGAACTGTGCTAAGGTCTCCTGAAGTCCGGGGGTAACAACAGGCGCCTCCGGTACTTGCTCCTTAACTGGAACTAATGGCGGCTCCTCAACTGCTGCTCTAGTAGGTGCTCTGGTTGCGACACTTACTCCTCATCGGCCTCTGCCTATGCCTCTAGCGATACTTGCTCCAGGAGCAGCATCGTCTATAACTGTAGCTCGTGTCCTCACCATCTGTGAGAGAATGGAATGATAAAAGTTCAAACTCCGAGATTAATAAGCTCGCACGATAGGAATGAAAGAAGTGAAATTGTCCTAATAGTTTCATAGCCTCTCTAAGAAAAGTGCAGACGTCTCCGTACCGATCCGCAAGACTCTACTAAACTCGCTTATGACTCGTAGCACCTATGAAACTAGAGCTCTGATACCAACTTGTCACGTCCCAATTTTTCCCTCCGTTGTGTATCGTGATGGCACCTAGTCTTAGGGACTAGGTAAGCCTAACAATAATTAAAACAACAATATTATTTAAATAGAATCTCTTAAAATTCCCAAAATTGGTAGTACAAGTCATAAGCTATACTGAGTGTTTGCTAGAAAACTTCTAAATACAACTGTCTAGAAATAAGAATAAACAATGCAAAACGAAAACTGGAAGGTAACTCCGAAGTCTGCGAACGCAACCACAGGTTTACCCTGAGTCTCCACAGCAAGAGCCCACATAGCTAGCTAACGAACAAGTACCTGGATCTGCACAAAAATGTGCAGAAGAGTAGCATGAGCACACCACAGCGGTGCCCAGTAAGTATCAAGACTAACCTCGGTAGAGTAGTGACGAGGAACAGTCAAGACACCCACTGGTCTAATAAACCGAACAGATATAAGTACATGAATAACAGAAATATGATGTATACATAGGGACTATGCAATATGGATCACAATACAGTATTGTCATTAAAGCAAGAAAACAAGAAGTATCAGCGGAATATCATGAAAGTGACACAGACAAAGTAAATGGAACACGACCTAAATCCGGACTCACAAATACAGCAAGGAGAAGTAATAACTCAGTAATTATAACCGTTTTTACATCAGGTTTTATTAAACAACTCCACGAGATACCGAACCTCGAACAATTCACAACTCACGTGTCTCAATACCTGAACCCTAAAACTAGGCACCCTAACACCTCATAACCACACTGACGACTCACGTGCCAATAGAGCCATTCTCACATAGAAGACAAGTAGCAAGGGTGAGCATCTATGCTCAACAATATCAAGAACACCTCTTATCCGATAAGAGTGCTTAACTACGTGTATGCTTGTGCAAGTGTCCTAACATAGTCCGTACTAGCAAATAAGCATAAGGAAGAAGAAGAACGGACAATACGTAGAATATTTTCTCACTGCTTTCACAAGATAAAACTCACACAGGTACGTATACCACTACACAAATATCAACAACAAGAATGTCCCCAGGCCATAAATCATCATAAATCAATCTCTGACATAGCCCACCTTATCTCGCCACGTGTTCAATAATAACATAAATGCCCGCCTTGTCTCGCCGCACGTGCATAATAATATTCGCACCTTGTCTCGCCACATGCGCAACCCACACATACACACACACACACATATATATATATATATATATATATATATATATATATATATATATATATATATATATATCCCACCTTGTCACACCGCATGTGCAAAATCAATAATAACAATAGCACAGAAGAAACCTCGTGCAACCCCATAACAACAACCGCACGGCAGAAACCTCGTGCATCCCCACAACAACAACAATGGCAATAATACAAAGTACGACAAGTAAATCAACTCAAGAACTTTTAAATTATAGGAAAACGTGGGACCAAATCACAAAGAATAACCACAGTAAATAATGCTAGGCGTGAAGAGAACAACCCTCAAAGGGAAACTAACACGAGTCAAATAACTCCAAATAAAACAAGTCGACTAAGATATAGGTTATCTAAAACTTCTTTTAAGGTTGACAAATTACTAAGCATTTTTAACAATTTAATTAAGGATAAGCAGCGGAAAGATAATCATAACCTCAATTAAGATTGAACAAATTATAAGATGATATAATAATAATTTCAAATAAAGATAAGCAGTTATGAGAAGATAGCATGACAATAGAAGAAGTAAAATCTTCAGTTAAGTCAAATAAGAGTCCAATAGGTAATAAGAGTGAATCCTGAGAGCAATTAATTCTAATTAAAGCATGTAGAGGTGAAACTAGTAAATAGGAACTTAATCATATCAAGAAAAACTTCATACGCAGTGAATATAAGGACCTAAGAATCCTTAAAGTCCAACTCTTCACAAATAAGTCCGAGCACGCACTCGTCACCTCGCGTGCATGGACTTTCGACTTTTGCCATTTTAAGCCTAAATCAACTACAGACCTCGGATTTATAGTCCGGACACGCTCCTAAGTCCAAAATCACCCAACGGAGCTAATGGAACCAACGAAACTCCATTCTGGAGTCGTCTTCACATAGTTCCGACTACGGTCAAAATCCTAAGACTTAAGCTTCCGTTTTAGGGACTAAGTGTCCCAAATCACTCCGAAACATCTGGTAACCGAGTTCAACCACGCATACAAGTCAATACACATAATATAAAGCTTCTCAGGGACTTATGCCGCCGGACGGGAATTAAATTCTCAAAACGACATGCCGAGTCGTTACACGTTCCCAATTCCACTCTGGTATAGTCATATACTGAAGTAGGCCACCTGCTATCTGGTTCTCATATTTAATTTGCTGGCAATTTAGACACCTGACTACATACTCAACTATGTTCTTTTTAATTTGTCGCCACCAATAATGCTGCCTCATGTCATGATACATCTTCGTAGAACCTGGATGAATAGAATACCGAGAATTGTGTGCTTCCTCTAGGATCGTTGTCCTCAGTCCATCCATATTAGGAATACATAGATGATCCTAGAGTCGCAGAACACCATCCGCTCCAATAGAAGCTTCCTTGGAACCACCCCGTTGTACCGTTTCTCGAAGAACCATTAAGTGTGGATCATCATACTAGCGAGCCTTGATCTGTTCAATTAGTGAAGATGAAGCTACAACACATGCAAGAACTCGGTTGGGCTCTGAAATATCCAACCGCACAAGTTTGTTGGCCAAGGACTGAATATCAAAATCTAATGGCCTCTCTTTTGCTGAAATGAAAGCCAAACTACCCATACTCTCCGCCCTTCTACTCAAGGCATCTGCAACCACATTTGCTTTGCCCAGATGATATAGGATAGTAATTTCATAATCTTTCAATAACTCCAGCCATCTGTGCTGCCTCAAATTTAGGTCCCTCTGCTTGAACAAATGCTGCAAACTACGATGATCAGAGTAAACTTCACAAGACACCCCATAAAGATAAGGCTTCCAAATCTTAAGAGCGTGAACAATCGTAGCTAACTCCAAATCATGCACTAGATAATTCTTCTCGTGGGGCTTCAGCTGATGTAAAGCATATGCAATAACTCGCCCTTCCTACATTAATACACAACCCAAAGCAACGCGTAAAGCGTCGTAATACATTTTATACATCGCTGAATCGGAAGTCAACACTAACACTGGTTTTGTAGTCAATGCTGTCTTGAGCTTCTAAAAGCTCGCCTCACAATCATCGGACCATCGGAACGGAGTACCCTTCTGGGTTAATTTGGTTAAAGGTGCTGCAATAGATGAAAAACCTTCTACGAATCGACAATAATAACCTGCTAAACCTAGAAAACTCCTGATCTCGGTCGCCGTAGTGGGACGATGCCAATTCTGAACTGCCTCAATCTTTTTAGGATCAACCTTAATACCTTCGCCCGATACAATATGCCCCAAAAATGCTACAAACTCTATCCAGAACTCACATTTGGAGAACTTAGCATATAGCTTTTGTTCCCGCAATGTTTGAAGCACTACGCTCATATGTTGTTCATGCTCATCTTTACTGCACGAGTAGATCAAAATGTCATCAATGAAGACAATGACAAACAAATCAATATATGGCCTGAATACCCTGTTCATCAGATCCATAAATGTTGTCGGGGCGTTACTTAAACTGAAGGACATCACGAGAAACTCATAATGACCATATCTAGTCCGCAAAGCAGTCTTCAGAACATCCGAATCCTGAATCTTCAACTGATGGTACCCCGACCTCAAGTCGATCTTAGAGAACACCCTAGCACCCTGCACCTGGTCAAATAGATCATCAATACACAGAAATGGGTACTTGTTCTTAATAGTGAGTTTGTTCAATTAGCGATAATCAATACACATCCGCATTATTCAATATTTCTTTTTCACAAATAATATTGGTTCACCCCAAGGCGATACACCCGGTCTGACGAATCCTTTGGCTAGTAATTCCTCAAGTTGTTCTTTTAATTATTTCGGAGCCATGCGATACGGTGGGATAGATATAGGCTAGGTATCTGGATCTAAGTTAATACATAAATCAATATCACGGTCAGGTGGCATACCTGGAAGATCTGATGGAAATATATCGGAGAACTCCCAAACTACAGGCACTGAATCAATAGTCGGAGTCTCTACAGTAGTATCCCGAACATAGGCTAGATAATCCAAACAACCCTTCTCAACCGTGTGTTAAGCCTTTATAAAAGAAATAACTCGATTAAATGAACTAACATACAAACCCTTCCACTCTAGCTTAGGAAATGCTGGAATAGACAAGGTAACAGTCTTAGCATGACAATCTAGAATAGTATGATATGGAGATAAATAATCCATGCCCAGAACAATTTCAAAATCGGTCATCTCAAGCAATAGGAGATGTTCTCTAGTTTCATAACCACATAATGTAATAATACAGGACTGGTAGATCCGGTTCACAACAACAGAATCACCCACATGAGTGGACACATAAACAGGAGTACTCAAGGACTCACGAGAAACACCCAGGAATTGAGCAAATAGAGATCACATATATGAATATGTAGATCCTGGATCAAATAATACTGAGGCATCTTTGCCGCAAACAGAAATAATACCTGTAATCACGGCATATGAGGCCTCTGCATCTGGTCTAATCGAAAAATCATAGAACCGAGCTAGAGCGCCACTTGGCTGACCTCCATCTCTAGGACGGCCCCTACCCACCTGTCCTCCACCTCTTTGTAGTCGGACAACTGGTGGAGCAATTGGTCTGGTAATCATAGGTTGCTGACCCAGTTGTACTAGTTTACCCAAAGCCTGGGGCAGAATCTCCGAATGTGAGTGGGGTCCCCGCACTCGTAACAACTCTTCGGTGCGATGGGCTGCTGACTAAGAGTCTGGCCCTGGGAAACTGAATACCCACTGGGAGGACCTTGAATAGCTGGTGGGTGATAAGAACTCTCTAGTATAGCACTGAGATAGAGTCGCACTGGAGCACCTCGAGGAGGTGGCGGTGCTGGATATGGGGGCTTGCTGGACTACCCTCTCACGAACTGACCTCTACCCCCAGACGGAGCACCTATGAACTCTCCAGAATACCTAAATTGCTTATCTCTCGTAACCTGCTCTCGGCTCCACTGACGCACACCCTCAATCCTCCGGGCTATTTCCACAACTAGCTCATAAGAAGTACCCATCTCAACCTCTCTAGCGATAGTGGCCTGAATGCCAGTATGTAAACCCGCAACAAAACTCTGCACTCTCTCCGCCTCAGTAGGGAGTATCATAAGTGCATGGCAAGATAACTCAGAAAACATCGCCTCATAATCGGTCACTGACATCTGACCCTGCTGGAGCTGCTGAAACTGAAACCGCAACTCTTCCCTCTGAGAGGGTGGAATATACCTGTCCAGGAAAATACGGGTGAACCTGTCCCAAGTCATGGGAGGAGAATATACTGGTTTACCAAGAACATAAGACTGCCACCATCTATGGGCTCTGCCCTCTAGCTGAAAAGTAGCAAAGTCTTCCCCATGAGACTCCAATATCCTCATATTGTACAGTCTATCTTTGCACCAATCAATAAAATCTTGTGGATCCTCATGTCTCTCACCCCCAAAGACAGGAGGATGTAGTCTAGTCCATCTGTCCAATAGTTTCTGAGGATCAGCGGCTACAGCTGGCCTAGGCTCAGGTGCAGCTACTGCCACTGGCTGGGCTCCACCCATGGGTAGTGCACCCTGGATCTAATATACAGCAGTTTCCCGCCCATGAGCTTGTGCGGTAGGGGTCTGTGCTCCCCCGTCCTCCTGAGATGTGGCTAGGTCTGTCGGAAATAAACCGGCCTGAGTCATATTATCCATGAACCACAATATATGACCCATGACATCCTGAAATCCCGATGCAGATGTGAAATCCACCGGAGCTGGCTCTGCCAGAGGCACCTTACATTGTTCCTCAACAATGGGTTTCTCTGCTGGACCCACTGTCGGCATAACTAGAATAGTTCTGGGATGTTCTCGCCCTCTACCACAGGCTAGAGCCCTCCGTCGGCCTATGCCTCGACCTCTAGAAACTGGGGGAGTAGCTCTTCCCTGGTCTGGAACCTCATTAGAGTGCGTTCTCAACATCTATGAGAGAATAAGAGAAGGATATTTAGAACTACATCAATTGCACGATGGAATTTGAAGAAAGGTAGTTTCCTAAAACCCTATATCCTCTCGAAGATAAGTACATACGTCTCTGTACCGACCCGCAAGACTCTATTAGGTCTGCTCATAACTTGTGAGACCTACGTGAACCTAGTGCTCTGATACTATGTTGTCACGATCCAATTTCAGCTATAGGTCGTGATGGCGCCCAACACTACAGCTACGCAAGCCAACCAGTAAACTAAACATATATTAATTATTTTTTCAGAAAATATTTTCTAAGTAATTTTATTCTTTTACTAGCAATATTAAAGAGAATATAAAAGATACCGATTAGTTTAAATTCCAGAAAATAATACCAATGTGTGTGCCAAGACCTGGTGTCACAAGTGTATAAGCATCTATTAGATTATACAAAACTCCAAATACTGTCTGAAATAAAATAGACAGAATGTAAATGTAAGAAGAGACACCGGTAGCTGCAAAATGACTCAGAGAGGCAGCTCACCACTATGCCTCTGGATAACGTGGGTGCAATACGATAGGTCCCCCACTAGTACTTGCCTCAGGTCCTACACAAAAAGTGCAGCAAGTGTAGTATGAGTACGTAAACAACGTATACCCAATAAGTATCAAGCCTAACCTCGAAGTGGTAGAGACGAGATGGCCGACTTTGACATTCACTATGGATCAATAATAATAATTGAAATAAAACTAGAATATCTAAATCAGCATGATTCACAGAATGTAACAATAATTTATTTAACTAGCAGAAATATTCAAATTCCTTGAATTCCAATAAATTTCCAATTTGTCAATTAGTCTCATTTACAGGATTACCAATAATTCCTTAATCAAGCAGGGATAATAATTCTTTAAATTCCAAAGATTTCCAATTTATCAATTAGGTTTAAAAGCTACAATAAACTATCTAAGTATTGTGTAATTATTATTATGAAGCACGATTTCTGTCGAGGTCGTACGACTCGATCCAGAGTGTCGTGTACACTGCCGAGGGACGTGCGGCACGATCCATAGATGCATCTATCCTGCCAAGGCGTTCGGCCCGCTCCATAAGAAAGGAGGACATTTCTTATATACCTCCAGAAGGAGGGTATATTTATTCTAAGACCAATTCGAGAGGATTAACAATTTCTTTTAATAATTAATTAATTTAAATAGAAAATTAAGCATATGAGATTTTCATCTTTAATATTATTCCCTACAATTCACCATATATATATATATCTAAAATAGTTTTAATTAATTAAGGAATACAACTTGTATAAGTAATTCATGCTTTGAGTCCTAAACTACCCGGACTTTAGCATTAATAGTAGCTACGCACAGACTCTCATTACCTCGTGTGTACGTAGCATCTACGATTAGCAATAATTATTAATTTAGTTACCTATGAGGTAATTTCCTCCTCACAAGATTATACAAGAGACTTACCTCAATTTGCTCCAATTTAATCCACTAGAAGGTCTTTTCCACGAGTATCGAACTCTGCATGGCTCGAATCTAGCCAAAATAATTTGATACAATCACTAAAAATTATAGGAATCAATTCTATAAGAAAATACGACATTTTTTAATAAAAGTCTGAAATTAATTTATAAATCGTCTGTGGAGCCCACATCTCGAAATCCGATGAAAGTTACGAAATATAAAAGCCCACTCAACCATGAGTCTACCCATACAAAAATTACTAAATTCCGATAACAATTCGGTCCTCAAATCCTCAAATCCTCAACCCTATCCAAGAGGGTTTTCAAACTTTTTCCAACTCAATTCACCAATTAAAAATCTCCCAAAACGCATCCAAATCCGAGCTCAAATCGTTAAAAATGGAAAATGGTCCCATTTTCAGAACTTAAACTCTCTGCCCAGCGATTTCTTCTATGCGATCGCAAACTTCCTCACGCGATCGCGTAGCAAAAGTTTTATTGCCTAGAAGATAACCCTACGCGATCATATAATGTCCCACACGATCACGAAGCACTGATTCCGCAAACCTACACGATTGCGAATCTCCTCACGCGATCGCGAAGCAATAAGCATGTGACCCAGCTCCTCCCCAGTTTCTCATACGCGATCGCAAACAACAACACGCGATCACGATGCACATGCTGGCCTAACCTACGCGATCGCGGACGTGCCCACGCGATCGCATAGAGCGAATTTCCAGCTGCCCAAAATAAGCCTACGCGATCGCAACCCTTTCACGCGATCGTGTAGAAAAAATCCACCTCTGTTCAAATTACACTACGCGATCGTAGACAAACTTACGCGATCGCGTATAAGGAAGTCAGAAGAAAAATACCAGCATCTATCAACAATCTCCTAAAGGCCAAAAATGATCTGTTAGTCGTCCGAAACTCACCCGAGCCCCTCGAGACCTCAACCAATTATACCTACAAGTCCCAATACATCATACGAACATGGTTGAACCTTCAAATCACACAAAATAATGCTAAAACTACGAATCATCATCCAATTCAAGCTTAATGAAACATAAGATTTCCAACTTCTACATTAGGTGCAGAAACCTATCAAATCAAGTCCGATTGACCTCAAATTTTGCACACAAGTCATAAATGACATAACTGAGCTATGAAAATTTTCGAAACTGGATTTCGACCCCGATATCAAAAAGTCAACTCCCCGGTCAAACTTCCAAACTTAAATTCTTGTTTTAGCCATTTCAAGACTAATTTAACTACGGACTTTCAAATAAAATTTCGAACACGCTGCTAAGTCTAAAATCACCATACGGAGCTGTAGGAATCATCAAAATTCTATTCTGGGGTCGTTTTCTCAAAATATAGACCGTAGTCAAACTTGGCCTTTTAAAGCTAACTTATTCAACCCAAACACTTTCAAATCCCGAACCAACCATCCCCGCAAGTCATAAATCATTAAAAGCACATGGGGGAGGGGGGGTTATTTTAGGGAACGAGGTTCTAAAAGTTAAAATGATCGGTTGGGTCATTACATGCATAATTACTTGAAAAATCATAAACCGTTTAAAATCATGAATTAGTTATTATAAAAATTGTTTATCCTATTTTTTGTAAAATATTAGCTCTTGAATTCCTGCAATAATTACTACATGCTTATTTGATTTATGTGCATTAATTTCTACTTGACATTTAGCATACTAAATATTAAACTGCCTATTTTCTCCCTGATTTCCATAATAAATTGTTATTTGTCATTGTTTGTTTCATAAATAAATCATAATTATTGTATGCTTATTGTCTTATAATTTTATATTAATTGTTGCATTTATTGGGGAAATTTCTTCTATAAGAATTGGTAAATGAATATACTGGAGGAGCGAGTTGCACACCGCAACAGAATTGATTGAAATAAACATATTGGGGGATCGGGTTGAACGCCACAACAAATTTATTAAAAAGTCAATATTGGGGGATCGGATTGCACGCCACAAAAGACTTATTAAAATGTCAATATTGGGGGATCAGATTGCACGCCGCAATAGACTTATTTAAAAGTCAATATTGGGGGATCGGATTCCACGCCGCAACAGACTTATTTAAAAGTTTTTATATACTTGATTAAAATAAATATATGAGAGTATTGAAAATGAATATATTGTGGGAGCAGTTTGCATGCTATAACGGAAATTGGTTGAAATAATAATGGATTAAGACTGCTGATTTGGCTCCTATTATTATAAATGAGTTACCTGATTTATTTCTATTATTATTTGTTGTTGTTACTCATATTGCGTGCAGGTTAAAGTAAGTGAACCTCCTTAGCCTCGTCACTACTTCGTCGAGTTTAGGCTCGGCACTTACCGGTACATGGGGTCGGTTGTACTGATACTACACTCTGCACTTCTTGGACAGATTTCGGAGTTGATCCCAGCGGCGTACCATAGACTTGCTCGGATTTTAGCTACCCAAAGGAAACTTGAGGTACAACTGCACGGCGTCCGCAGTTCTGAAGTCCCCGTCTACTTTACTTTTGCTGTGTGTTTGTTTCGAGACAGCTTTATTTTATTCAGACCTTTATTTGTATTATTCTAGAAGCTCATGCACTTGTGACGTAAATTCTGGGATGGTATTTAGACACCTCAATTTTTATGGATTATTCACTACATTTCAGACTTTACTTCCGCATTTATTTCTTTGTTATTAATAAATTTAAAAATTGTTTTAAAATGGATAATATTATTCAAACGTTGGCTTGCTTAGCAAGTGAAATGTTAGGTGCCATCACGGTCCGAAGGTGGGAATTTCGGGTCGTGACAGTTGGTATCCGAGCACTAGGTTACATAGGTATTACGAGTCACGAGCAAGCTTAGTAGAGTCTGAAGGATCGGTACGGAGACGTCTGTACTTAACTCTCAGAGGCTATGAAGTATAGGAACAATATCACTTCTTTCTTATTCTATCATGCGATTTTATTCTATCATCGATGATTGAACCATTATACTCTTATTCTCTCGCGGATGGTGAAAACTCGTAATACATCTACCGATGGACAGGGACCAGAGCCCCCGGTGGAAACTATGGCTAGGGCTAGACGTCGAGGTCGGGGTCGTTCTAGAGGCCGAGGCAGAGGCAGAGGAGCTCAGTCTCCAGTAGAACCTCAGGTGGATCTTCAGGAGGAGGTTCTAGTTCAGAATGTACCATTTGGACCAGTTCAGGTCCCGGAAGGATTCATAGCCACTCTAGTGCTTCAGGACGCTCTAGTCCGGTTGGTGAGTCTTATGAAGGGTGTGGCCCAAAATGATACATTTCCAGTGGTGCCAACCATCTCGCAGGATGGGGGTGGAGCACAAACTCCCACTACTCCCGCTCCGGAGCAGATAGCTCCCTAGAATCAGGTTCCAGCAGCCCCGCCAGTTGGGTAGTTCAGCTAGTTATTGAGGCACAGACTGGTGATAGGCCCGCCATGTCTTTTGAAGCCTTATTGAGACTGGATAAGTTTACCAAGATCTTTCCAGTTCACTTTAGTGGTACACCTTCTGAGGACCCACAGGATTACCTTGAATGCTGCCATGAGGTGCTGCGGATCATGGGTATAGTTGAGACTAATGGGGTTGATTTTGCTGTATTTCATATTACGGGTTCCGCCAGGAGGTTGTGGAGCGATTATAAATTGACCAGACCAGTTGGATCGCATGCACTTACCTGGGAGAAGTTCTCTTAGCTATTTCTGGAGAAGTTCCTTCCTATCATACAGAGAGAGGAATTCCGCAAGCAATTTGAGCGTCTACAGCATGGCAGTTTGACTGTTACTCAGTATGAGTCCCGTTTTGTGGATTTGGCCTGTCATGCTGTCCTTTTACTACCTACTAAGGGAGAGAGAGTGAGGAGGTTTATTGATGGACTCACACACCCTATCAGGCTTCAGACGGCCAAGGAGACCGGAAGTGATATTTCTTTTCAGGTGGCTACTAATGTCGCGAGGAGGATCGAGATGTTTCTTGCACAGGAGAGAGTGCAGAGGTCTGATAAGAGGCCTTGTCAGTTCAGTGGTTTTAGTGGTGCCTCATCTAGAGGAAGGGGTAATTTTAGTATGGGTCATCCTCCCAGACCGTTTCATTCAGCACTTCATTCATCTCCCGGTGCTTCAGGGAGTCACGGTCCTGTTATGCCTTACTATAGACAACCAACATTTTGTGCACATTCAGCTCCTAACAGTGGACCGCCACTCCAGAGTTACTATATCGGTTATCCGGCCCATTTGGGTCAGATTCAGCTTCAGCAGCCACGACATCAGGATGGGTGTTATGAGTATGGGAACATAGGTCACATCAGGAGGTATTGTCCTAGATTGGCGTGTAACAGATCTCGGCAGGATTCTTGTGCCATCATATCGGCACTAGTTGCTTCACCGCTTGCTCAGCGAGCTATAAGTAGAGGTTAGGAAGCTAGAGGCGGAGGTCAGGCCATTAGAGGTGGAGGTCAGACCGTTAGAGGTGGAGGCCAACCAGTCTGAGGCCGTCCTAGAGAGGTAGTTCAGAGTGGTGGGGCCCATTGCTGATTTAATGCTTTTCTAGCTAGGCCTGAGGCCGAATCAGCTGATACTGTGATCACAGGTATTATTCCAGTTTGCCACAGAGATGCTTCAGTTCTATTTGATCCAGGATCTATTTATTCCTATGTGTCCTCCTATTTTGCTTCATATTTGGTTGTGCCTTATGATTCTCTGAGTGCTTCTGTGTGTGTATCTACACTGGTGGGAGACTCTATTGTAGTAGATCATATATATCGTTCGTGTGTGGTTACTATTGGTAGTCTTGAGACTAGTGTGGATCTTCTACTTCTTGATATGGTAGATTTTGATGTCATCTTGGGTATGGATTAGTTTTCACCTTATCATGTTATATTGGATTGTCATGCCAAGAAAGAGACCATAGCCATGACAGGGTTACCTCGGTTAGAGTGGAAAGGAACTCCTGGTCATTCTGCCAGCAGGGTTATTTCTTATATGAAAGCTTGGCGTATGGTAAAGAAAGGGTGTCTAGCCTATTTGGCTTATATTCGAGATCCCAATGCGGATATTCCTTCTATGGACTCAGTACCAGTTGTTCTTGAATTTCCAGAAGTATTTCCTGCAGATCTGCCGGGGATGCCATCCGATAGATATATTGTCTTCTGCATTGATTTGGCTCCGGGCACTTAGCCCATTTCTATTCTACCATACTGTATGTCCCCGTCGGAGTTGAAAGAATTGAAAGAGCAGTTACAAGACTTGATTGATCAGGGATTCATTAGACCCAGTATCTCGCCCCGGGGTGCACCCGTACTATTTGTAAAGAAGAAAGATGGCTCTATGCGGATGTGTATAGATTATCGGTAGTTGAACAAGGCCACTGTCAAAACCAAATATCCGCTGCAAAGAATTGATAAATTATTTAATTAGATTTAGGGTGCCAAGGTATTTTCGAAGAACGATTTGAGGTCTGGTTATCATCAGTTGAATATTAGGGCATCTGATGTCCCTAAAACAGCTTTTCGGACTCGGTATGGGCATTACGAATTCCTAGTGATGCCATTTGGGTTGACTAATGCCCCAACAACATTTATGGATTTGATGAATCGGGTGTTCAATCCCTATCTGGATTCTTTTGTGGTTGTATTCATTGATGATATCTTGATTTACTCCAGCAGTCGAGAGGAGCATAAGCAACATCTTCAGAGTGTGCTTCATACTTTGAAGAATAATCAGTTATATGCCAAATTTTTAAAATGTGAGTTTTGGTTAGACTCAGTTGCCTTTTTGGGGCATGTTGTATCGGCAGAAGGCATAAAGGTAGATCCTAAAAAGATTGAGGTTGTTCAAAATTGGCCTAGACCTACTTCAGTTATAGAGATCAGGAGTTTCCTGGGTTTGGCAGGTTATTAACATCATTTCGTGGAAGGGTTTTCATCTATAGCAAGCCTACTGACCAGATTGACCCAGAAAGGTGTCCCATTCAGATGGTCAGACGAGACTGAGTTGAGCTTTCAGAAGCTCAAGACTGCTTTGACTACGGCGCCAGTGTTGGTATTACCTACAGGTTCAGGATCGTATACAGTATATTGTGATGCATCTCACATTGGGCTTGGTGCAGTGTTAATGCAATATGGCAGGGTGATTTCATATGCGTCGCGGCTGTTGAAAGTTCACGAGAAGAATTAACCTGTTCATGACTTAGATTTGGCAGCCATTGTTCATGCGCTGAAGATTTGGAGGCATTACCTCTACAGTGTCTCGTGTGAGGTATTTACTGATCATCGTAGACTTCAGTATCTATTCAAACAAAAAGATCTCAATTTGAGGCAGAGAAGATGGTTGGAGTTGTTGAAAGACTATGATATCACCATTTTGAATCACCGAGGAAAGGCCAATGTGGTGGTCGATGTTTTGAGAAGAAAGGCTGTGAGTATGGGCAGTCTTGCGTATATTCCGGTTGGTGAGAGGCTGTTAGTTGCAAATGTTCAGACTTTGGCTAATCAGTTCGTGAGGTTAGATGCTTCAGAACCCAGTCGGGTTCTAGCTTGCACAGTCGCTGGGTCTTCCTTATATGAGTGCATCAGAGAGCGACAATATGATTATCCTCATTTACTTGTCCTTAAGGACACGGTGCAGCACAGTGATGCCAAACAGGTTGTTATGGGGAAAGATGGAGTTCTACGAATGCAGAGTCGTATTTATTTGCCTAATGTGAATGGGCTTCGTGAATTAATTCTGGAAGAGGTCCACAGTTCCAGGTATTTTATTCATCCAGGTGCCGCTAAAATGTATCAAGATTTATGGCAACATTATTGGTGGAGGAGAATGAAGAAGGATATAGTTGCATATGTATCTTGGTGTCAGAATTGTCAGCAAGTTAAATAAGAGCATGATAGGCCTGGTGGTTTGCTTCAGAAGTTAGAAATTCCTGAGTGGAAGTGGGAGCGTATCGCTATGGATTTGGTTGTTGGGCTCTCACGGGCTCAGAGAAAATTTGACACAGTTTGGGTCATTGTGGACAGGTTGTCGAAGTCAGCACATTTCATTCCAGTAGCAGTTACCTATTCTTCAGAGAGGTTAGCTGAAATTTACATTCGTGAGATTGTCCGCCTTCACGGTGTGCCCGTGTCTACTATTTCAGATCGAGGTACACAGTTTACCCCACACTTCTGGAGGGCTATATAATGTGAGTTAGGCACATAGGTTGAGTTGAGTACAACATTTCATCCACAGACAGACGGATAGTTAGAGCGCACCATTTAGATATTGGTAGATATGCTTCGCATTTCTATTATAGATTTTGGAGGTTCTTGGGAACATTTCTTGCCACTTGCGGAGTTTGCTTATAATAATAGCTACCAGTTAAGCATTCAGATGGCTCCATATGAGGCATTATACGGAAGGCGATGTTGTTCTCCAGTTGGCTGATTTGAACCTGGAGAGGCTCGGTTATTGGGTACCGATTTGGTACAGGATGCCTTGGATAAGGTCAAGATTATTCAGGATCGACTTCGCACAGCTCAGTCTAGGCAAAAACGTTATGACGACCGTAAATTTTGTGATATTGCATTCATGGTTGGAGAAAGAATATTGCTCCGGGTTTCACCTATGAAAGTTGTAATGAGGTTCGGAAAGAAGGACATGTTGAGCCCTAGGTATATCGGACCCTTTGAAATTCTTGAAAGGTTGGGTGAAGTAGCCTACAAGCTTGCATTACCACCTAGTTTATCAGCGGTTCATCCGGTGTTCCATGTGTCTATGCTCCGGAAATATGATGGTGATCTATCCCATGTGTTAAATTTCAGCTCAGTCTAATTCGACAAAGATTTTACTTATGAGGAGGAGCCAATGGCTATTCTAGCTCGGCAGGTCCGACAGTTGAGGTCTAAGAGTTATCCTTCAGTTCGGGTGCAATGGAGAGGTCAGTCGGTAGAGACATCTACCTGGGAGTCCGATTCGGATATGTGGAGTAAATATCCACACCTTTTCTCTAGCTCAGGTACTCTTTCTAACTCCGTTCGAGGACGAACATTTATTTTATAGGTGGAGAATGTGATGACCCAAAATGTCATCTTTAAATTTAATAAGTAATTCTATGTTCTAATACCACGAAAAGAACTAATTACCATTCCTCGACTTGCGTGCGCAGTCCGTATAATTGCCGAAAAAGTTTTTGTGTGAAAATGGATTAAAATGTAAAATAGAGCTTTAAAACTCAACTGAGTTGACTTTGGTCAACATTTTGAGCAAATAGACTCGGATCAGTGTTTTGACAGTTCCGGTAGGTCCGTATCGTGATTTGGGAATTGGGTGTATGCCCGGAATCGAATTCCGAGTCCCTTGCCCGAAATATGGAATTTTGATAAAAAAAATTAAAAGCTTGAAAGCTTAATGAATTTTAAGAAATTAGTGATGTTGGATTTATTGACAATGGATCCGTATTTTAGTTTCGGAGCCCGATATAGGTCCATATAATATTTATGACTTGTCTGCCAAATTTGGTGAGAATGAGAGTTGATTTGACGTGATTCGGATGTCAGGTTGTAAAAATATAAGTTTTAAAGTTTTCTTGAAAACTTCATTTGATTTGGTGTCCAATTCGTAGTTCAAGGTGATCGCGCGAGCAGGTTCGTATGATGTTTTATGACTTGGGTGTATGTTTGATTTGGAGCCCCAAGGGCTGAGGTTGGTTTCGCGTGATTAACAGATCATTTTTGGACTTGGGAATAACTGCAGAAATCTGCTTCTGGTATCCTCTTTCATGTTCATGAGAGGGGTCTCGCGTTCGCGAAGAAGAAACTTGAGACATGTCACGACCCAAAATCTCACCACAGGCGTCGTGATGGCACCTAGTCTCTAAGACTAGGTAAGCCTATTTCAATTACATTTTTGAAGCCTTTTTTCTAAATTTAATAAGTAATAAAAAATAACAGCGGAACAAATATAAATATACAACCTCCCAAGACTTGTAGTACCGAGTCACTAACTCTAGCTGAATACATGGAATGATCACGAGGACTAAATATACAATACTGTTTGATTAAAAATTAACAGTACAATGAAATGAACAGATTCTAAGGGACTGCGACGACCAAGAAGCTCTACCTTGAATCCTTGCGATCACACTCTAACTCTGTCCGGGTCCGATACCTCCAATACCTGGCTCTGCACAAAAATATGCAGAAGTGTAGTATGAGTACACCACAGTTGGTACCCAGTAAGTATCAAGACTAACCTCAGTGGAGTAGAGACGAGGTACAGTCAAAATACTCACTAGTCTAATAACCTGTGCAATATAGTATACAAAATAATATTGGAAAATAACTAGCAATGATAACAACAAAATCAACCAGTGATATAACAGCAATGCAACAAGAACATCATAATTATTGTGCAGACGAATAAGGAACACAAGTACAAAAAATTAATCAAGTCCTTCAAATATAAATTCTTTCGCCTATATGTTTTTCAAATAATAATCTTCAGGATATAATACTTTCCAATAAATATATTTTCAAGTAAATTCACAATCATAAAAATTACGGGTCTCAACCCACTTTCATAGTTTTCACGGCAGCTCGTGCCCATATTTCTATAACCATCACCCGGACAACTCACGTGTCAAAATATCAATGTATATAAGATCCGCATGATCAATTTATTTTCACTAAAGTAAGGTTAAAATTTTTAAATCAAGTAAAAAATCAACAAAGGAATGAACTTATCTTAGAAATCATTTGGGTGAAGAAAACGACATTTCAATTAAAATGAAGCATCCGATGACTACTAATTTGGATGTAAAGTTTATTAAATTAAAATATAATAGTAATTTCTTTTATTCGAAACAACTCAATTCTCGAAAGCCAGTAAAAATAATAAACACAAATCTGCAGAGTCTTGTACAGAGAGCCAAAGACAACACAATACAACAAGGAATACAAAATACATAATAATATCAAATAATACATCACGGAAGAACACAAGAATTTACATATCACAAAAAACAAAATAACCAAAGGCAAGTGCATCTATATAAAAATATCAACAAAAGGGCACTCCCGAAGCACCGCCTCGTAGTCCCAAAAGTAAATATACAAGACGGGGGAATCTCCCGAGGTACCGCCTCGTAGTTCCAAAAGTAAATATGCAAGACAGGGGGGATCTCCTGAGGTACCGCCTCGTAGTCCCAAAAGTAAATATGCAAGATAGGGGAATCTCCCGGAATACCGTTCCGTAGTCCCAAAGTAAATATGCAGGACAGGAGGATCTCCCGGAATACCGTTCTGCAGTCCAAAAAAAATATGCAGGGCAGGAGGATCTCCCGGAATACCGTTCCATAGTCCCAAAGTAAATATTATTCCAACAACTGCACATCAAGTGCTCACATATCACAGATGGCTCATCAAGTGCCCAAATATTACAACATATCACAAATTGCACATCGAGTTCTCAAATATTTCAACTTGCCACAGAAATCAACAATACATCATTTTCTACAATAAGGAGCCCATGGCTCGACCATAATGTGCACAAAATCTTAACAAAATATATTTTACATAAATTCAAGGTGGCAATCACACCAAATCATCATATAAAAACAATTTCAATAAACAAGGATCTAGGCATGACAAATAGAGGATTTAATAAGTGCCAATAATTTTCGACTTAATACATAAGGGCGTCTAAGAATTGTAACCAATGTAATTTGCACATATAAACCAAGTACGTACTAATCACCTCGCGTACATGGTTTTCAATTACACAATTTACCCATAAGACTCAATGCCTAAGGGGTAATTTCCCCCACTCAAGGTTAGGCAAGATACTTACCTTAGGCCGATATTCCAAAATACCTTTCTCACGTGAATTGACCTCCGGACGACTCCAAGCTTTCTTGAGCCTTCCTTACATTACTACTAGGTTCCAGAAATCCTAGGAACTTCAATATATTTAGAAACATAACAAAAGTAAACCATAATTAGGAAGATTTTTATGGTTTCAGCTCATTTGAGCATTTTAACAATCACTAGGTGTGCAAATTTGGCTACAAGATTCTTCTACAAGATTTCCTTCACTCCTCAACCCAATCTTTACTTATTTAAGCCCAAATATCTTCCCACAAATCTTATTGGTACATACATGTATAAATAATACTCTCATACCCAAGAATCATACTCCTAATCAACCATCTTCTACCCAAATTCGAAATTGAAAACTAGGGTATGGAACCTTACCTCTTAGACGAAGAACTTGTGAGATTTTCTTGTTGGATTTCAAAGTTTGGACAAGATCTTGATGAACAAAACACTTCATCTACTTTCTCTCTCTAGAACACTCTCACTTCTCTCTAAAAGAATCTCAGATAATTGCCCCAAAATAAACCCCAAAGCCTATTTATCAAAATGGGGTCGGGTTATGAAAATAGGAAAATTAACCCTCTGAACTCAGTTATGCGGTCGCATAATGGACCGCACAATTGGTGTGCAGGTCGCAAAATGGACTGCAAAATTGGTGCCGAAAACTGGGCTGTGCTGGACAGGTCTGCGACCCGTTTTGCAGTTGCACAATGTGTTTTGCGATCGCATAATGATTCTACAGTCGCACATCTGACCGTAGAATCACATTTTTCAGCCTTTGGCAATTTGGTCATAACTTCTTGTAAGAGTGTCCAAATGACAAACGGTTTGAAGCATTAGAAACTAGACTCGAAGATCTTTCATATGATGGGTAATACACCATACAAGACTTCATATCATGAGAGTTATGCTCATTTTAAGTTAGGTCTTGTGCAAACTCACTTGAAACTTTAGTCTTATGAAATTTTCAACTTCTACATTCGATGCCGAAACCTATCGAATCAAGTCCGATTGACCTCAAATTTTGCACACACGCCATAAGTGACATAACGGACCTATTCAAATTTTCAGAATGTGATTCCGATCTCGTTATAAAAAATTCAACATTCGATCGAACATTCCGAAAATCGTCTATTTTTCAACTTTCGCCAAAATGCGTCGAATTGTCCTACAGACTTCCAAATCCAAATACGAACATGCGCCTAAGTCCGAAATCACCATACGAAGCTATTGACATCATCAAAATTCTATTCCGGTGTCGTTTGCTCAAAAGTCAACTCTCTGGTCAACTCTTTCCATTTATGCTTCAAAAATGAGAATTTCTCTTTCAATTAAATTCTAAATCTTCCGAAAATCAAACTCGACCACACCCGCGGGTTATAATACATATTACGAAGTTGCTCGGGACCTTAAGTCGTTGAACGGGGCATAAATTCTTAAAATGATAAGTTAGATCGTTACATTCTCCACCTCTTAAACAAACGTTCGTCCTCGAACGTGCTAAGAATCTTTCTGAGGACTTTAAATTACTGAGTATATTCTTGAACTTGTCGGTGATTCTGCATTCCCGCAATTGAATACGGGTCCGACAACACTATCTCAATTGAGATTATTTCTTTTCTCCATTCTTATAAGCTTTAGAGCAAAAATCCCTAACTCTCTAATCATATCCAAAATGCCTGATTTTCACTTCGACGCACGGTATTAGTCTCAACTGGCTATAGCAACTCATGCCTATGCACACATCAACTTTCTTGATAGTGTTGAAGTACTTGAATTTTTTTTTCTGGGGTGTTTCATTCTTCTCCGCTTAGGATCATTCACCCTCAAACACATAACATAATTTGTCTCTTCTTTTGCACGTCTCAATCCCCCAAATTTTTACTAACTCCCAAATTTTTCAGAAATTTTGGCAGAGTCTCCCCTGTAATTGGGCCTAACCTCCTGCCAGAGTAACACCAAAATAACTCCTGCAACACATCCGCAACCCAACAAAACACCACAAGGTATATATCAATAACACTATTATCACCATTGCATTATCATAATGATATCAGGACATGAAGCACATCATATATATGCTCATCACCACATCTCTGGTCTTAAAAGTTGTTCATAAATAATTCCAGCATCATCAATTAATCTCATATTAACCACCACCTCGTTTAGAATTTTCATAACACTGACAACAGAATGTGAGGCATGAAGACCTCATGATTTTTCACGACCCAATTTCACATATAGGTCGTGATGGAGCCCAACACTACAGCTAGGCAAGACAACTAATAAATTAAACATATATCGATAAAATTTAAATCCAAGAAAAATAATAAGACACCAAATTCTACCAATGTGTGTGCCCAGACCTGGTGTCACAAGTAAATGAGCATCTAGTAGATTATACAAAACCTCTAATACTGTCTGAAATAAAAATAGAGAGAATGAACAATATAAGGAGAGACACTAGTAGCTGCAGAACGGCTCAGAAAGGCAGCTCACCACTATGCGCCTGGATAACGTGGGTGTAAGACGATTGGTCCCCCACTAGTACTTGCCTTAGTTCCTGCACAAAAAGTGCAGCAAGTATAGTATGAGTACGTAAACAACGTGTACCCGATAAGTATCAAGCCTAATCTCGAAATAGTAGAGACGAGGTGGCTGACTTTGACACTCACTAAGGGTCAACAATAATAAATGGAATAAATTATAATTATTCAAATCAGTATGATTCACAGAGTTAACACTAATTTTATTCAATTAGCAGAAATAATAAGAATCCTTCAAATGCAACAATTTCCAATCTATTAATTATATCCTTCAATTTAAATAAAAATTCTAATTTATCAAATAGCTTTACAAGATGCAAATTCAATTTCAATAAATTTTCCAATTTATCAAATAGCTTTACAAGCTGCAATAAACTATCCAAGTATCGTGTAATTATTATTATTATTATTAAGCATGATTTCTGCCGAGGTCGTACGGCCTGATCCAGAGTTTCGTGTACACTGCCGAGGGACGTGCGACACGATCCATAGATGCATCTATCCTGCCAAGGCGTTGGGCCCGCTCCACAAGAAAGGAGAACATTTTCGTACCTCCGGAAGGAAGAGTATAATTATTATAAGATAAATTCGGGAGGAAGAATAATTTCTCTTAATAATTAATTAATTTAAACACAAAATCAAGCATATGAGATTTTCATCCTTTAATATTTTTATCTAACAATTCACAATATATTCATATATATCAAATAATATTAATTAAACAAAGAATACAATTTACACAAGTAATTCATGTTTTGAGTCCTAAACTACCTGAACTTTAGCATTAATAGTAGCTACGCACGGACTCTCGTCACCTCGTGCATACGTAGCCCCCACAATTAGCAATAATTATTTAATTTAATCACCTATGGGGTAATTTTCCCCTCACAAGATTAGACAAGAGACTTACCTCAATTTACTCCAATTTAATCCACTAGAAGGCCTTTTTCACGATTATCCAACTCTGTCTGGCTCGAATCTAGCCAAAATAATTCTATACAATCACTAAAAGTATAGGAATCAATCCTATAAGAAAATACTACATTTTCAATAAAAATTATAAAATTAATTAAAAATCTATCTGTGGGGCCCACATCTCGGAATCTGACAAAAGTTATGAAATATGAACGCCCACTCAACCACGAGTCTACCCATACTAAAATCACTAAATTATGATAAATATTTGGCCCTCAAATCCTCAAATCTATTCAAGAGGGTTTTCAAACTTTTCCAACTCAATTCACCAATTAAATGATACAAATAGTGATGGATACGGGTAATTTAACCAATATTGAGTTAAGAACACTTACCCCGTTGTTTTCTATGAAAAGCTCTCAAAGATTGCCTAAATCCGAGCTCCAAATCGTTAAAAATGGAAAATCCCATTTTCAGAACTTTAACTCTCTGCCCAGTGATTTCTTCTACGCGATCGCGAACTTCATCACACGATCGCGTAACACAAATTTTCTGCCAAGAAAATAACTCTACGCAATCGCAAAACACAGTCCCCGCAAGCCTACGCGATCGCGAGCCTCCTCACGTGATCGCGAAGCATTAAGCACATGGTCAGTTTCTGCTTCATTTCCTCTTTACGAACGTAACCTTAACCACGCGTTCACATAACACAACAGAATCCAACCTACGCGATCGCGAACTTGCCCACGCGATCGCATAGAAATAATTCTCAGCTTCCCAATTAAGCCCATGCGATCGCAACCCAATCCACGCGATCGCGTATAAGGAAATCGGAAGAAAATTTCCAGCAGCTATCAGCAATGCTCCAAAAGCCAAAAATGATCTGTTAGCCGTCCGAAACTCACCCGAGCCCCTCAGGACCTTAACCAATTATACCAACAAGTCCCAATACATCATACAAACTAAGTCAAACCTTCAAATCACACAAAACAACGCTAAAACTATGAATCATCCTCCAATTCAAGCTTAATGAAACTTACGATTTCCAACTTCTACATTAGGTACCGAAACCTATCAATTCAAGTACGATTGACCTCAAATTTTGCACACAAGTCATAAATGACATAACAGAGCTATGTAAATTCTCAGAATTGGATTCTGACTGCGATATCAAAAGACAACTCCTCGGTCAAAACTTCCAAACTTAAATTTACATAACGTAACTATTACTCTGGATCATTGATCGAATAGTTCCTTTCGTTCCTTCTCAACTTTCTTAAAACGTAAGCTATTACCTTTCCTGGTCTTCTGCCTCCTTGTTGCGTGCATACTTAGCTTATCTTAGTTCCCATGCATGCCAGAATTTTCGTGCAACTTATGTGGTCTCGAATGTTACTTTTGGTTTTACTCCCCGCTCATTAGCCATGGTAGGTGCCACTTTCTTTTGGAGTGCATACAATTTTGTAGTGAGACTGTTGTTACACAACCATCTCCTCCTTAGGTTACTGACCTTAGGTTGAAGCCTTCTTTCTTATTTCCTCATCTAGTCTTTCATTGTAGTACTTAGAGAGGACCCTCTAACTCTTGTAAAGCTGCGAGCTTATTACATCGCATTCCTGATAGAGTTTTTGATGTTCGTACTCACCTATAACTATCCTTTGTTACTTACCTCCACTCTTATGAGCTCGTAAGGTTTCTTCTGAACTGAAGTTTTCACTGTCTTCCCAATGGGACTCTCTTTTATTTCCGTAACACTCATACGGTACTTGTAACTACTCCAACTCCTATATGAATATTTCTCAATGATCACGATGTCATAACTGCGAAGCTGAATTCACTATATTGGGTTTTATTATGTTTCTCTTGCATGATCTGCTGATTTGTCTGTAACCTCTTGTCTAGCCATAACTAGGCTCTTCCTGAATCAACTACTAACCAATCGTTGGCCAATTCTCAAATCAATATTCCGTGTAATCTTTCATGGGTTATTTCCTTTGTCTTAACTTACCTCTCGCACTGGCTCCTTATTTATCAATAACATCCCGGGCAGGAACCCTTACTTCCTTTCCTTGACGTCGTGTTTGCATAATGTTCTGGAATCGTAGAATATTTATAGGCTTTGAATAACTGCAATCTCATCCCTTTCTCATTTTTATCGCATTATTCTTTTACCGCTCCATAATTACTAGAACCTCTTAACTCTGACTTAAATGCCACATCACTCTATATTCCCCCCTTTAGGGGAGTACTAAGAGTTGGATCTACGACGACCTCTATAGATGTTTTACCTTTTCATCTGTCGCGTCCTTTCACATTATTGATGACCCTTACTTGCCTTGCGGTAATCCTTCTGTACCAAGGATAACAAAATTCCTTACTTGCAATGGTGTCACTTAGTGTAACTACCACATACCGTCCCTTAATCTTAACTTTTCTCACATTTCTTGCTTTAGGGAAGCGTCTTCCTAAATGACCATTCTCTGAATTTCTCATGAATCTTCTTTTGTTGTCCATTCTATCATCGCCGGAACGCAATTTGAAATTCTCACGATGCTGACTATTATCAAATCACTCAGTCCCTAATTTATGTTTAGTTTATCTTATTCACCAGTCCATACTGATTTCTATTACGCTAGGGTTTAACTCTCCCTTCTGGTAGTCGCGTTGGAGTCACGAACTTATTTCTCGAAATGAGAATATGACTTTATGGCCTAAACCCATTTGTTGTCTCAAGGCCTGGCTCCTTTCGTCCTTTCCTTCACTTGACTATATACTCTATAATACTGTCAATATTTTTTATATCTACCGTTGTCATCCATGCATCACATCTTACTAATAATGCTTTATTAACTCTCTTTTCATTTCCTGCTAATGTTTCTGTCTACCACTTTATTTTGAAATTTTTAACAGGACATTCTTTTGCTTTTAGCTCCCCTTGCTCCATCTACTGGCTCTTCGGCTTGCCTAACATTCTTTCTTTAATAGGGACGGGAGCCATACTAATGTAATATTAATCATTCTCATGGCTTCCAGTGCCTATCTTTGTAGTAATCATATCTTGTTGTACTATTTTAGAGTGCACCATCTAGGTGTCTCATAAGGAGATCTATTAGCACATTTGCAATATCCTTCGGAAATGTCAACTAACTCTACCAATTCATCCACTATTTTGGGTTACTCTATCCCTAGTCGGAGCCTAATAACTCGTCCTTCTCTTAAACTATGTCTATTAGCTCCCATAGGACATAACTAAAATTGGTGCGGCCGATTGTACATACATTTGTCACTGTTGAAGGTAAGTCAAAATGCTTATATCTCCCTCCCTGAATGGTAAATAATGATATTCTTTATTAACTGGGTATCTCGTACCCTTCTTCATCTTGCTTCTTTTATTTCTTGAAACTTGTATTAATCTTCTGAATCTCTCATTGTCGTTCACCATAAATGTGGATAAATATTCTTGCCTTACGGTTCCTTATCAAAAGGCTTACACAACTTAGTATACACATGATCTGTCGAATACCTCATATTTATCCATCATAAGCATGATGCAAAAATTGAGTTCCTCTGACTCAGCTCTTCCACAGCTATATCTCTTACCAATCACCTTTCTGGATGTGGGCATCATTGTATTACGAATAAGATAGAACTTAGGAAATTGAGTTCTTACAATTGAGCACTACCACACGATCTAGAGTAACAAGAAAGATTAATAGTCCTAAATGCCATGTAGCCTCATGCTTATAAGTGTGGTGCACTACACACTACTAGACATGGCTTGTAGACTCCCTAGGACAGAACTGCTCTTATACCACTTTTGTCACAACCCAAACTGATGGGCCGCGATGGGCACCCGGTACCTTACTCAACCGAGTACCAACGTAATAAATCTTTCTTATTACATCATCATATACACATGACATGCAGGCCTAATAGTTCAACATGGTCATTTATAAACTCAAAACATAGGCCGACAAGGCCGTACAATCTTTCACGTACATGACATATGTTCACAAGCCTCTAAGAGTACATAAAGGTCGGGACAGTTCCCCGCCATACTAATCAATAGATGTCCAATCATACTGACCACATAAGCAACTCCGAAGAAAATGGAGTGCATCAACACCTTCCGCTGAGCTGATAGCCTACTTGGAGGACTCTCGACTTGTCTATCAGGACCTGCGGGCATGAAATGCAGCATCCCCAGGCAAAAGGGACGTCAGTACAAATAATGTACCGAGTATGTAAGGAATGAAAATCAGTAAATAATACACATGAGAGAAACATGGAGTAAAATATTCGACATGTAAGTCTGAATAGCTCTATGAATCCTTTAATTTAAAATGTCATGCATATGCGTATACATGCCATACCATGCATGGGTATATGCGTTCATAACACCATCAAGCCTCTGAGGGCATCCCATCATATCATCTCGGCCACTGTGGGCAAAACACAAATGTATACCAACTGATCAGGTGGTGGTGCATATATAATGCCATAACCTTTTACATATTCCATATACATATATACATATATATATATATATATATATATATACGCGTATATAATGCCATCTGGTCATGGGTCAATGTGCATGTATAAATGCATGAAATGCATCTGAAATATGTTAATAAAATCTCTCGGTACGTCCTAAGACCATTATGCCTCTGATTAATATCATGAAATAAACTTTACCAACATACGTATTTTTGAGACCCATGAACAGACGATAGAATAATAAGACATATGGGAATTGAAGAACATAGACATCTCTAATACTTCTATGAATAGATTCATTTATGGGATTTGTACATTTGCTCGTTTCATTCGTGTCGTATAGATCATGCCAAAAAGAAAGAAGGGATAGACTTAATATACCTGAGCCTGTTCTCTGGACAATCCCTCTAACACATGACAATCGCGACAAAACACATGATGGCAAGAACGGAGTAGGAAAACTCCATATGAAGTTCTTGAAAAAGATTGCACCGTACTCCCTTAAAATTGCAAAATCCCGTTGCTATAACATTACGAAATCTTGTTTGAGTGAAAAATTGAAGTAACTCACGTTGAAACTTCATCTTGCTGAAGCCTCTCTCTTTAATTTATATGTAATACATCTTCATTTATGAATTGGAGAAGGATTTTAAGCCTTGGTGGTGTGGGGCCCACCTTTCAAGACTTGGTGTCACATATTTCCCTTAAATGTGGAACCTTTCAATCTCTTTTAAGAGTAAAATTTGGTGATTGTTTTGGATACCACATTAAGGATTTCTTGGTCTTATCCAGGTCCTAAGTAATCATCCACTAATTACTAATTAACTTGTTAATTTCCCCATTAACCAATTATCCACATAATTAAGAGTTATCTCAAACACTTAAAATACTACTCACTTTTAACACATTTTATACACCTTACTATCATGGACATGTGGTACTTTGTATGGTACTAGTCCATAAATACTGGTATTTTAGCTTGGGCCGTATTTTATCCCAAAATGCCAAACTTTGACGAAACTCATTTATTTCGATTTTCTTACCCTCTCACCTTCACGAATTTACTTATCCCTTGTTTGAAATAGCATAATACTTATAATCCCAAAATAATCACATTCCCTAGCTTACGTCGATTAACTTACGACGAAACTTTAACGTACAAAAGAAATGCGGGATGCAACATCTCATTTCTGAGCTTTCATCAATTTATTTATGGCGTACTTCCACGTACGAAAACATGGGGTGTAACATCATTCCCCCTTTTTGGAACATTGGTCCTCGAATGTTGACTGATGCACTTACCATTTTCATGATTTATGTCTTCCGAATACTTCAGTATTCTCCTTACGATCTAGGCAACTGTTCTGTGAATAAATTCAAAGGCCAATGCATTCCCCCCTTTTGGCCTCTTTCTCATACCACGACTTGTGGTTGGAATCCTTCCAATCTCTTAACTGTTTCTACATTCTATCATGCAGCATGTATGACTCTGACCTTGTAAGTGCGCCTATGCGACTCTTCTCCCCTTTTTCCTCTAGCTTTTAACCCATCTCTAGGCCTCACTTGTAAACATATATAG
Source organism: Nicotiana tomentosiformis (assembly GCF_000390325.3). NCBI lineage: Eukaryota > Viridiplantae > Streptophyta > Magnoliopsida > Solanales > Solanaceae > Nicotiana > Nicotiana tomentosiformis. The sequence continues at coordinate 128,897,611 of NC_090815.1, read as the reverse complement.
AGCTTGACAAGATACCCCTCTAGGCATCTATAGGGATACTGAAGTTATTTGCTTGGTACTTTGTTGAACTTTATGAATATTGCTATATCTTCTTTCATAGACCCGGTTATCTGTTCACACGATTTTACTGCATCTAGGTAAGTCATACTATACCATAACTCTTACTTCAATTTATCTTTACCGAGGCTTGCTACCAAACTCTAGGTTACTTTCGTTTCTAATCCTTAAGACTGATAGCCTAATCTCATCTCATACTTTGTAACTTTTATCCATCCTCTGTTGATTCACCTCAATATTGATCTATGATCTACCACTGATAACTTGAGCTTTTATGTAACATGGCCGCTAGGGCTCACGTCTTATCGGAGAACATCTGAAATGATTAGAATGATCCACCTTGGGGTGATACCATGCTTCTATAACTGTATTTCATAGTATCCCAATGTGATTCACCTTGCATGGGTATTTTAATCCCGTAAAATTTGTTAAATCCTCTTCAAGTCATAACTCAATCGAAGGCCCAAACGTCATGCTTTATCCATCACAATTACACCCTCATTCTAATACCAGGGCAGCATTCCATTTCTTCTAAATGCCATTAGTCTTAGACTCCTTTGAGTTCTATCAAGCTATACTGACCTTTGTATAACTTAGAGAAACCATCAGCTCTTCTTGTTTTCATGGGCTTAATTATGAGGACTTATCCATTATCGTCACCTTCTCAGTTGCCCTTTTTTATCCTTACTTCTGTCTTCCTAATACCTTGTCTCTTTACCATACTTTAGTTTTCCACTTGGGCATATCCACTTATACTACTCGCAACCTCCCTTCAACTTTCTTGCACCATAGATATCCTTACAAACTCTTTTTTACTCATTTAATTTAGACCTCTCGATACCTAGAACCCATAGGCTGGCAAATATGCCACTAAGGACACCGCTATCATTCTTGGATACTGAATCCAAGTACTTCTAGCCTTTTGTACGAAGTATGGACAATTCACAACCTTCTACATTTGAGTATCTCTCACGTTGTTCACCTATACCTTACTTACCTTAAAACTTTTATATCACATCTTCTATCTCTTTCATGAACTCCCTTCCACATAGGTATAATTCATATCCACAACTCGCAGCTCTATTTTAATACTTGCACCTCTGGTGCAGACACAATCCGGTGGTAGCTTCATTCTGACTTCTCATGAGGCTGGTATTCTTCTAATTGGATTTATCGTAGAGCCATTATAGAATATGGCTATTGTACTATCTCTTTTATACCTCTAACATCAAAGTGTAATCCTGCAATGTTCTCAATCATGAGGTCTATAATTTTCTGGGTCCAATAATCACACTCCTGATTTACTTTGTTAATGTAACTTTTTAGTTTCCTCCTCTTTCTGATCAGCCTTTATGTAGGCTTAAGCTAACTCCCAATCTGTGGCTCATGGTATTAGTTATTACTTTTAGCCTATCTTGGGCGCTATGGAATATTCATGATATAATCCTTTAACAATTCAATCCTTTGTTTATGACCTGGGCTTAATTCGTTTTTTAACTTATACCAGAATCTTCTACGGATGTATGATTATCAACATATATGTTGCCTGGAGAATACTCAAAAATTTTAAGTGTGTTCATAACGTAACTAACTCTGGATCATTGATCGAATAGTTCCTTTCGTTCCTTCTCAACTTTCTTTAAACATAAGCTATTACTTTTCCTGGTCTTCTTCCTCCTTGTTGCGTGCATACTTAGCTTATCTTAGTTCCCATGCATGCCAGAATTTTCGTGCAACTTATGTGGTCTCGAATGTTACTTTTGGTTTTACTACCCACTCATTAGCCATGGTAGGTGCCACTTTCTTTTGGAGTGCATACAATTTTGTAGTGAGACTGTTGTTACACAACCATCTCCTCCTTAGGTTACTGACCTTAGGTTAAAGCCTTCTTCCTTATTTCCTCAGCTAGTCTTTCATTGTAGTACTTAGAGAGGACCCTCTAACTCTTGTAAAGCTGCGAGCTTATTACATCGCATTCCTGATAGAGTTTTTGATGTTCGTACTCACCTATAACTATCCTTTTGTTACTTACCTCCACGCTTATGAGCTCGTACGGTTTCTTCTGAACTGAAGTTTTCACTGTCTTCCCAATGGGACTCTCTTTTATTTCTGTAACACTCATACGGTACCTGTAACTACTCCAACTCCTATATGAATATTTCTCAATAATCACGATGTCATAACTGCGAAGCTGAATTCACTATATTGGGTTTTATTATGTTTCTCTTGCATGATCTGCTAATTTGTCTGTAACCTCTTGTCTAGCCATAACTAGGCTCTTCCTGAATCAAGTACTAACTAATCGTTGGCCAATTCTCATATCAATATTCCGTGTAATCTTTCGTGGGTTATTTCCTTTGTCTTAACTTACCTCTCGCACTGGCTCCTTATTTATCAATAACATCCCGGGCATGAACCCTTACTTCCTTTCCTTGACATCGTGTTTGCATAATGTTTTGGAATCGTAGCATATTTGTAGGCTTTGAATAACTGCAATCTCATCCCTTTCTCATTTTTATCGCATTCTTCTTTTACCATTCCATAATTACTAGAACCGCTTAACTCTGACTTAATGCCACATCACTCTATATTCCCCCCCTTTTAGGGGAGTACTGAGAGTTGGAACTACGATGACCTCTATAGATGTTTTTCCTTTTCATCTTTGGCGTCCTTTCACATCATCGATGACCCTTACTCGCCTTGTGGTAATCCTTCTGTACCAAGGATAACAAAATTCCTTACTCGCGATGGTGACACTTAGTATAATTGGGACATACCATCCCTTAAGCTTAACTTTGCTCACATTGCTTGCTTTAGAGAAGCGTCTTCCTGAATGACCATTCTATGAATTTCTCATGAATATTTTTCTGTTGTCCATTCTATCATCGCCGGAACGCAATCTAAAATTCTCACGATGCCGACTATTATCAAATCACTCAGTCCCTGATTCATGTTTAGTTTATCTTGTTCACCAGCCCATATTGATTTCTATTACTCTGGCGGTTAACTCTCCCTTCTGGTAGACGTGTTGAAGTCACGAACGTATTTCTCGAAATGAGGATATGACTTTATGGCCTATACTCTTTTGTTGTCTCAAGGCCTGGCTCCTTTCGTCTTTTCCTTCACTTGACTATATACTCTGTATTACTGTCAATTTTCTTTTTATCTACCGTTGTCATCCATGCATCAAATCTTACTCATAATAATTCATTAACTCTCTTTTCATTTCCTGCTAACGTTTTTGTCTATCACTTTATTTTGAAATTTTCAACCGGACATTCTTTTGCTTTTAGCTCCCCTTGCTCCATCTACTGGCTCTTCGGGTTGCCTAACATTCTTTCTTTACTAGGGACGGGATCCATACTAAAGTAATATTTATCCTTTTCAAGGCTTCCAGTGTCTATCTTTGTAGTACTCATGTCTTGCTGTACTATTTAAGAGTGCACCATCTGGGTGTCTCACAAGGAGATCTATTAGCACATTTGCAATATCCTTCGGAAATGTCAACTAACTCCACCAATCCATCCACTATTTTGGGTTACTCTATCCCCAGTCGGTACCTGATAACTCGTCTTTCTCTTAAACTATGTTTGTTAGCTCCCATAGGGCATAACTGAGATCGGTGTGGCCGATTGTACATACATCTGTCACTGTTGAAGGTAACTCCAAATTCTTAGATCTCCCTCCTTGAATGGTAAATAATGATAATCTTTATTAACTGGGTACCTCGTACCCTTCTTCATCTTGCTTTTGAAACTTGTATTTATCTTCTGAATCTCTCATTGACTTTCACCATAAAGGTGGATAAATATTCTTGCCTTAAAATTCCTTATTAAAAGGCTTACACGTCTTAGTATACACATGATCTGCTGAATACCTCATATTTTTCCATCATAAGCATGATGCAAAAATTGAGTTCCTCTAACTCAACTCTTCCACATCTATATCTCTTACCAACCGCCTTTCTAGATGTGGGCATCGTTGTATTACGAATAAGATAGAGTTTAGGAAATTGAGTTCTTACAAATGATCACTACCACACGATCTAGAGTAAGAAGAAAGAGTGACAGTCCTAAATGCCCTGTAGACTCCTGCTTATAAGTGTGGTGCACGACACACCCAGAAACAAGATTCTATTAGACACGGCTTGTAGACGCCCTGAGACAGAACTGTTCTGATACCACTTTTGTCACGACCCAAACCGATGGGCCGCGACGGGGCACCCGGTACCTTACTCAATCGAGTAAAAACGTAACGTATCTTTCTTATTACATCATTATATACACGTGACATACAGGCCTAATATGCCAACATGGTCATTTATAAACTCAAAACATAAGCCGACAAGGCCGTACAATCTTGTCGACAAGCCTCTAAGAGTACATAAATGTCATAAAGGTTGGGACGGAACCCCGCCATACTAATCAGTACATGTCCTAATCATACTAACCACATAAGCAACGCCGGAGGAAATGGAGTGCACCAACACCTTCCGCTGACCTGACAGCCTCCTTGGAGGACTCTCGACCTGTCTATCAAGACCTGCAGGCATGAAACGCAATGTCCCCGGGCAAAATGGATGTCAGTACAAATAATTTATCGAGTATGTAAGGAATGAAAATCAGTAAATAATAGACATGAGAGAAACATGGAGTAAAATATTCGACATGTAAGTCTGAATAGCTCTGTGAAATCTTTAATATTTAAAATGTCATGCATATGCGTATAAATGCCATACCATACATGGGTATATGCGTTCATAATATCATCAAGCCATTGAGGGCATCCCATCATATCATCTCGTCCATTGTGGGCAAATCATCAATGTATACCAGCTCATCAGGTGGTGGTGCATATATAACGCCATAATCTATCTCATATATATATATATATATATATATATATATATATATATACACACACATACGCGTATATAATAATATCTGGTCATGGGTCAATGTGCATGTATAAATGAATGAAATGCATATGAAATATGTTAATAAAATCTCTCGGTACGTCATAAGACCATTATGCCTCTGATTAATATCATGAAATAAACTTTACCAACTTACGCATTTTTGAGACCTATGAACAGGCAATAGAATAATAAGACATATGAGAATTGAAGAACATAGACATCTTGAATACTTCTATGAATAGATTCATTTATGGGATTTTTACATTTGCTCGTTTCATTCGTGTCGTATAGATCATGCCAAAAAGAAAGAAGGGATAGCCTTAACATACCTGGGCCGGTTCTCCGGACAATCCCTCTAACACACGACAATCGCGACAAAACACATGATGGCAAGACCGGAGTAGGAAAAATACATATGAAGTTCTTGAGAAAGATTGTACCGTACTCCCTTAAAATTGTAAAATCCCGTTGCTATAACATTACGAAATCTCGTTTGAGTGGAAAATTGAAGTAACTCACGTTGAAATTTCATCTTGCTGAAGCCTCTCTCTTTAATTTAGATGTAATACATCTTCATTTATGAATTGGAGAAGGATTTTATGTCTTGGTGGTGTGGGCCCCACCTTTCAAGACTCGGTGTCACATATTTCCCTTAAATGTGCCACCTTTCAATCTCTTTTAAGAGTCAAATTTGGTGATTGTGTTGGCTGCCAGGTTAAGGATTTCTTGGTCTTATCCAAGGTCCTAAGTAATCATCCACTAATAACTAATTAACTTGTTAATTCCCCCATTAACTAATTATTCACATAATTAAGAGTTATCTCAAACACTTAAAATACTATTCACTTTTAACACACTTTATACACCTTACTATCATGGCCATATGGTACCTTGTATGGTACTAGTCCATAAATACTGGGTATTTTAGCTCGGGCCGTATTTTATCCCAAAAATGCCAAATTTTGGCGAAAGTCATTTTTCGATTTGCTTACCCTCTCACCTTCACGAATTTACTTATCCCTTGTTTGAATTAGCATAATACTTATAATCCCAAAATAATCTCATTCCCTAGCTTACGTCGATTAACTTACGACGAAACTTTAATGTACAAAAGAAATGCAGGGTAACATCTCATTTCCGAGCTTTCATCAATTTATTTATGGCGTACTTCCACGTACGAAAACTTGGGGTGTAACACGTTAGCCATCCGAAACTCACCCCAGCCCCTCGGGACCTCAATCAATTAAACCAACAAGTCCCAATACATCCTACAAACTTAGTCGAACCTTCAAATCCCACAAAACAATGCTAAAACTATGAATCATCCTCCAATTCAAGCTTAATAAAACTTAAGGTTTCCAACTTTTACATTAGGTACTGAAACCTATCAATTAAGTCTGATTGACCTCAAATTTTGCACACGAGTCATAAATGACATAACAGAGCTATGTAAATTTTCGGAACTGGATTCCGACCCCGATATCAAAAGTTAACTCCCCGGTCAAACTTCCAAACTTAAATTCTTATTTTAGCCATTTCAAGCCTAATTTAACTACGAACTTCGAAATAAAATTCTGAACACGCTCCTAAGTCCAAAATCACCATACGGAGCTATTGGAACCGTCAAATCCTGATTCTACGGCCGTTTTCTCAAAATGTTGACCGAAGTCAAACTTGGCCTTTTAAGGCTAACTTAAGGAACCAAGTGTTCCGATATCATCCCAAACGCTTCCAAATCCCGAATCAACCATCCCCGCAAGTCAATAATCATTAAAAGAACATACATGAAGTTTTATTTTAGGGAACGGGGTTGGGTCATTACATTCTCCATCTCTTAAAAAAATGTTTGTCCTCGAACGGGTTTAGAATTGTACCTAGAGTGCTGAATAAGTATGGATATCTGCTCCACATGTCTTCCTCGGCCTCCCAAGTCGCTTCATCGACTGGTTGGCCCTCCACTAGACTTTTACTGCAGAAATTCTCTTGGACCTCAACTGGCGAACCTGTTTATCAACAATGGCAACTGGCTCCTCTTCATAACCCAAACTCTTATCTAGTTGAACTGTGCTGAAGTCCAACACATGTGACAGGTCGGCATGATACTTTCGGAGCATAGATACATGGAAAACCGGATGAACTTCCGATAGACTGGGAGGCAATGCAAGCTCATAAGCAACGTCTCCAACTCGTCTCAACACATCAAATGGACCTATAAATCTTGGGCTCAACTTTCCCTTCTTCCCAAATCTCATAATTCCCTTCATCGGCGAAACCTTCAAGAGAACTTTTTCACCTACCATAAATGATAAATCACGTGCTTTTTGATTTGCGTAGCTCTTCTGTCTGGACTGTGCTATACGAAGTCGCTCCAGAATCAAATTTACCTTTTCCAAGGCATACTTCACCAAATCAGTGCCATATAACTTAGCCTCACCAGGCTCAAACCATCAGATGGGCGAACGACATCGCCGACCATATAAAGCCTCAAATGAAGACATCTCGATGCTAGATTGGTAACTGTTATTATAAGCAAACTCGGCCAAAGGCAAGAAACGATCCCACTGACCTCTAAAGTCAATCACAGAAGCCCTGAGCATATCCTCCAAAATCTGAACTGTCCGCTCTGACTGCCTGTCGGTCTGCGGATGAAAGGATGTACTGAGCTCTACATGGGTCCCCAACTCACTCTGTACTGCTCTCCAGAAATATGAAGTAAACTGAGGACCTCTATCCGATATGATGGAAATTGGCACACCGTGCAACCGAACTATCTCCTGAATATAAATCTGGGCCAGCCTCTCTGAAGTATACGTAGTTACAACAGGAATAAAATGTGTCGGCTTGGTCAACCTGTCAACAATGACCCAAACTGCATCAAACTTCCGGAAGGTCTGCGGCAACCCAACTACAAAGTCCATAGTGATACGTTCCCATTTTCATTCTGGTATAATCATCTGCTGAAGTAGGCCATCTGGCCTCTGGTGCTCATATTTAACTTGCTGGCAATTTAGACACCTAGATACATACTTAACTATGTCCTTTCTCATTCGCCGCCACCAATAATGCTTCCTTAAGTCACGATACATCTTCGTAGCACATGGATGAATAGAATATCGAGAACTGTGTGCTTCCTCTAGGATTGTTTTTCTTAGTCCATCCATATTAGGAACACATAGACGATCCTGGAGTCGCTGAACGCCATCCGCTCCAATAGTAACTTCCTTGGCACCACCCCATAGTACCGTCTCTCTAAGAACCATTAAGTGTGGATCATCATACTGATGAGCCTTGATCTGCTCAAATAGTGAAGACTGAGCTACGACACATGCAAGAACTTAGCTGGGCTATGAAATGTCCAACCTCACAAGCCGGTTAGTCAAGGATTGATTATCAAAAGACTATGGCCTCTCCTCAGCTGAAACGAAAGCCAAACTACTCATACTCTCCGCCTTTCTACTCAAGGCGTCTGCAACCACATTTGCTTTGCCTGGATGATATAGGATAGTAATATCATAATCTTTTAGTAACTCAAGCCATTTGCGATGTCTCAGATTTAGGTCCCTCTGCTTGAACTAATACTGCAAACTGCGATGATCAGTGTAAACTTCACAAGACACCCCATAAAGATAATGCCTCCAAATCATTAGTGCGTGAACAATCGTAGCTAACTGCAAATCATGGACCAGAAAATTCATCTCGTGGGGCTTCAGCTGACGCGAAGCATATGCAATAACATGCCATTCCTGCATTAATGCACAATCCAAATCAACGCATGAAGCATCGCAATACACTATATACATTCCCGAACCAGAAGGCAATACTAACCTTGGTGTTGTAGTCAATGTTGTCTTGAGCTTCTGAAAGCTTACTTCACAATCATCGGACCATCGGAACGGAGCACCCTTCTAGGTTAATTTGGTCAAAGGTGTTGCAATAGATGATAAACCTTCCACGAATCGATGATAATAACCTACTAAACCCAGAAAACTCTTGATCTCGATCGCCGAAGTGGGACGATGTCAGTTCTGAACTGCCTCAATCTTTTTGGGATCAACCTTAATACCTTTGCCTGATATAATATGCCCGAAAAATGCTAAAGACTCTAAACAGAACTCACATTTGGAGAACTTAGCATATAGCTTTTATTCCCGCAATGTCTGAAGCACTACTTTCATATGCTGGTCATGCTCCTCCTTACTGCGCGAGTAGATCAAAATGTCATCAATAAAGACAATGACAAATGAATCAATATATGGCCTGAATACACTATTCATTAAATCCATAAACGTTTCCAAGGCATTAGTTAAACTAAAGGACATCACCAGAAACTTATAATGACCATATCTAGTCCGTAAGGCAGTCTTCGGAATATCTGAATCCCGAATCTTCAACTGATGGTACCCTGACCTCAAGTCGATCTTATAGAATACCATAACACCCTGCAACTGGTCAAATAGATCATCAATACGCGACAACGGGTACTTGTTCTTAATAGTGACTTTGTTCAATTGGCGATAATCAATACACATCCACATTGTTCCATCTTTCTTTTTCACAAATAATACCGGTGCACCCCAAGGCGATACACTCGGTTTGACAAACCCTTTGGCTAGTAATTCTTCAAGTTGTTCTTTTAATTCTTTCAATTCTTTCGGAGCCATACGATACGGTGGGATAGATATAGTCCGAGTATCTGGAGCCAAGTCAATACAGAAATCAATATCACGATCAGGTGGCATACTTGGAAGATCTGAAGGAAATACATCGGAGAACTCCCGAACTATATGCATTGAATTAATAGCCGGAGTCTCTGTAGTAGTATCCCGAACATAAGCTAGATAAGATAAACAACCCTTCTCAACCATGTGTTGAGCCCTCATAAAAGAAATAACCTGAATAAATGAACTAACAGACGAACTCTTCCACTCTAACCTAGGAAAAGATGGAATAGCCAAGGCAACAATTTTGGCATGGCAATCTAGAATAGCATGATATGGAGATAACCAGTCCATACCAAGAATAATTTCAAAATCAGTCATCTCGAGAAGTAAGAGAGATGTTGTAGTTTCATAACCATAGAATGTAATAATACAAGACCGGTAGATCCGGTTCACAATAACAGAATCTCCCACAGTAGCGGACACATAAACAGGAGTACTCAATGACTCACGAGAAATGCCCAGGAAATGAGCAAATAGAGATGACACATATGAATACGTAGATCCTGGATCAAATAATAATGAGGCATCGTTGCAGCAAACAGAAATAATATGTGTAATCACGGTATCTAAGGCCTTTGCATCTGGTCTAGCCGGAAAAGCATAGAACCGAGCTGGAGCACCAACTGGTTGGCCTCCGCCTGGCTGACCTCCATCTCTAGGACGGCCCCTACCCACCTGTCCTCCACCTCTTGGTGGTCGGACTACTGGTGGAGCAACTGGTCCGGTAAGCATAGGCTGCTGACCCTGCCGTACTGGTCTACCCTGAAGCATGGGGCAAAAACTCTGCATGTGATTGGGATCCCCACACTCGTAATAAATCTTCGGTGCGATGGGCTGCTGACTAAGAGTCTGGCCCTGGGGAACTCAATACCCACTGAGAGGACCCTGAATAGCTGGTGGGCGATAAGAACTCTCAGGTATAGCACTGAGATAAGGTCGCACTGGAGCACCTCGATGAGGCAGTAGTGCTGGATATGGGGGCCTGCTAGACTGCCCTCTCCCGAACTGACCTCTGCCCCTAGACGGAGTACCTTTAAACTCTCCAGAATACCTAAACCGCTTATCTCTCATAACCTGCTCTCGGCTCCGCTGATGTACACCCTCAATCATGCGGTCTATCTCTACGACTAGCTCATAAGAAGTACCCATCTCAACCTCTCTAGCCATAGTGGACTGGATGCCAGTATGTAAACTAGCAACAAACCTCTGCACTCTCTCCACCTCAGTGCATGGCGAGATAACTCAGAAAACCTTGCCTCATAATCGGTCACTAACATCTGACCCTGCTGGAGCTTCTCAAACTGAAACCGCAACTCTTCCCTCTGAGAGGGTGGAATATACCTGTCCAAGAAAATACGAGTGAACCTGTCCCAAGTCGTGGGAGGATAATATGTTGGTCTGCCAAGAACATAAGACTGCCACCATCTACGGGCTCTGCCCTCTAGCTAAAAAGTAGCAAAGTCTACCCCATGAGACTCCAATATCCTCATGTTGTACAATCTATCCTTGCACTGATCAATGAAATCCTGGGGATCCTTATGTCGTTCACCCCCAAAAACAGGAGGATGTAGTCTAGTCCATCTGTCCAATAGTTTCTGAGGATCAGCGGCTGCAGTTGGCCTGGGCTCAGGTATAGCGGCTGCCACTGGCTAGGCTCCACCCACGGGTAGTGCACCCTGGGTCTGATATACAACAGTTGCTTGTTCATGAGCCTGTACGGTTGGGGTCTGTGCTCCCCCGCGGGCCTGAGATGTGGCTGGGTCTACCGGAAATAAACCAGCCTGAGTCATATTGTCCATGAATCACAGCATACGACCTATAACATCCTGGAATCCCGGTGCAGATGTGAAATCTACCGAAGTTGGCTCTGCCACAGGCACTTCACCATGTTCCTTAACAATGGAATTCTCTATTGGACCCACTAGCGGCATAACTAGAATAGTCTTGGGATGTCCTCGCCCTCTACCACAGGCTGGAGCCCTCCCTTGATCTCTGCATCGGCCTCTAGCATTTGGGGGAGTAGTTCTTCCCTGGTCTGGAACCTCATTAGAGCACGTTCTCACTATCCATAAGAGAATAAAAGAAGGATATTTAGTACTACATTAATTGGACGATGGAATATGAAGAAAGGTAGTTTCCTAACACCCTATAGCCTTTCGAAGATAAATACAGACGTCTTTGTACCTATCCGCAAGACTCTATTAGGTTTGGTCATAACTTGTGAGACCTACGTGAACCTAGTTCTCTATTACCATGTTGTCACGACCCAATTTCACCTATAGGTCGTGATGGCGCACAACACTACATCTAGGCAAGCCAACTAATAAATTAAGCATATATCGATAAAATTTAAATCCAAGAAAAATAATAAGACACCAAATTCTACCTATGTGTGTACCAAGACCTAGTGTCACAAGTGTATGAGCATCTAGTAGATTAAACAAAACGTCTAATACTGTCTGAAATAAAAATAAATAGAATGAAAAATATAAGGAGAGACAATAGTAGCTGCAGAACGGCTCAGAAAGGTTACTCACCACTATGCCCCTGGATAACGTGGGTGTAAGACGATAGGTCTCTCACTAGTACTTGCCTCAGGTCCGGCACAAAAAGTGTAGTATGAGTACATAAACAACTTGTACCTGGTAAGTATCAAGCCTAATCTCGAAGTGGTAGAGACGAGGTGGCCGACTTTGACACTCACTAAGGGTCAACAATAATAAATGGAATAAATTATAATTATTCAAATTAGCATGATTCACAGAGTTAACAATAAGTTTATTCAATTAGCAGAAATAATAAGAATCCTTCAAATGCAACAATTTCTAATCTATTAATTATATCCATCAATTTCAATGAAAATTCCAATTTATCAAATAGCTTTACAAGCTGCAAATTCAATTTCAATAAATTTTCAATTTATCAAATAACTTTACAAGCTGCAATAAATTGTCCAAGTATCGTATAATTATTATTATTATTATTAAGCACGATTTATGTCGAGGTCGTACGGCCCGATCCAGAGTTTCGTGTCCACTGTCGAGGGACATGCGGTACGATCCATAGAAGCATCTATCCTGCCGAGGCGTTCGGCCCGCTCCACAAGAAAGGAGGACATTTTCTTATGTATCTCCGGAAGGAGAGTATAATTATTATATGATAAATTCGGGAGGAAGAACAATTTCTCTTAAAAATTAATTAATTAAAACAGAAAATCAAGCATATGAGATTTTCATCCTTTAATATTTTTATCTAACAATTCACAATATACTCATCTATATCAAATAATATTAATTAAACAAAGAATATAATTTACACAAGTAATTCATGCTTTGAGTCCTAAACTACCCGGACTTTAGCATTAATAGTAGCTACGCATGGACTCTCATCACCTCATGCGTACGTAGCCCCCACAATTAGCAATAATTATTTAATTTAATCACCTATTGGGTAATTTCCCCTTCACAAGATTAGACAAGAGACTTACCTCAATTTGCTCCAATTTAATCCACTAAAAGGCCTTTTCCACGATTATCCAACTCTTTCTGGCTCGAATCTAGCCAAAATAATTCAATATAATCACTAAATATTATAGGAATCAATTCTATAAGAAAATACTACATTTTCAATAAAACTTCCGAAATTAATTAAAATTTTGTCTGTGGGGCCCACATCTCGAAATCCGGTGAAAGTTACGAAATATGAACGCCCACTCAACCAAGAGTCTACCCGTACCAAAATCACTAAATCCAGATAACAATTCGGCCCTCAAATCCTCAAATCTATTCAAGAGGGTTTTCAAACTTCTCCAACTCAATTCACCAATTAAATGATAAAAATAGTGATGGATTCATGTAATTTAACCAATATTGAGTTTAGAACACTTAACTCCCGTTGTTTTCTCTGAAAATATCTCAAACATCGCCAAAATCCGAGCTCCAAATCGTTAAAAATGGAAAATCCCATTTTCAGAACTTAAACTCTCTGCCCAGTGATTTCTTCTACGTGATCACAAACTTCATCACGCGATCGCGTAACACAAATTTTTCTGCCCATAAAATAACTCTACGCGATCGAGAAACACAGTCTCTGCAAGCCTACGCAATCGCGAGCCTCCTCACATGATCGCAAAGCATTAAGCGCGTGATCAGCTTCTGCTTCGTTTCCTCTTCGCGAACGCGGCCTTAGCCACGCGTTCACATAGCACAACAGAATCCAACCTACGCGATCGCGGACTTGCCCACGCGATTGCATAGAAAAAATTCACAGTTTCCCAATTATGCCCATACGATCGCAACCCAATCAACGCGATCGCATATAAGGAAATCATAAGAAAATTTCCAGCAGCTATCAGCAATGTTCCAAAAGCCAAAAATGATCTGTTAGCCGTCTGAAACTAACCCGAGCCCCTCGGGACCTCAACCAATTATACCAATAAGTCCCAATACATCCTACTAACTTAGTCGAACCTTCAAATCACACAAAACAACACTAAAACTACGTATCATCCTCCAATTCAAGCTTAATTAAACTTAAGATTTCCAACTTCTACATTAGGTACTGAAACCTATCAATTCAAGTCCGATTAACCTCAAATTTTGCACACAAGTCATAAATGACATAACGGATCTATGTAAATTTTCGGAACTGGATTCCGACCTCGATATCAAAAGTCAATTCCCCGATCAAACTTCCAAACTTAAATTCTTATTTTAGCCATTTCAAGCCTAATTTAACTACGGACTTCCAAATAAAATTCTAAACACGCTCCTAAGTCCAAAATCACCATACGGAGCTATTGGAACCATCAAATCCCGATTCTGGCGTCGTTTTCTCAAAATGTTGACCGAAGTCAAACTTGGCCTTTTAAGGCTAACTTAAGGAACCAAGTGTTCCGATTTCAACCCAAACGCTTCCAAATCCCGAACCAACCAACCTCGCAAGTCAATAATCATTAAAAGCACATACGAGAAATTTTATTTTAGGGAACAGGGTTCTAAAAGTTAAAATGACTGGTTGGGTCATTACATGATTACTTACTAGGATTAATGAGTCACATTTAACGCCACCTGGGCACTCACCTCATAGGCTAAGACTCAATGTTTACAGCACGAAAATGGCTGAATATGAACAGAAAATATACAAGAATTATCAAATACGCCTAACAGACATGACTCCCTATTAATATTATTATACAAATTAAATTTCACAAAGGGAGAATTTTAAACTTGTAAATATTTCACCACAAGGGCCTCGTCCTTATATAACCTCCACAGCGGCTTGTAACCCGGCTTAAATATTTCACATCATATAAAAATGCGAGGATCTCGTCCTCGACTCCGAATCACAAGTATTTTGCACATTGTGCTAACTGAAAATTTCAATTTCCTTTCTTTTCTCCTATTCAATATATTTCATAAACAATTTTCACAATACATAATCAACCCTAATACCGGTAGGGCATATAATTCATAAAAATTTGAATCAATTATTCCGAATCACATTAAACCCACTATGTAGAATAATAAAAATTACTTTTGGACTTATAGCCCTCAATGGTGCACAAAAATAAAAATGACAGACACGGGCTCACATCCTCAATTCTCCCAACATGGATAACATATAAGTGGGTCATAAAATTATGAAGCTTACCCATAAGCGGAGCATAATAGGAGAATTCTCCTTAATATTCGGATCTGAATCAAACTAAGGGAAAATATTCTTTTATAACCAATCGGGATCATACCTGTAACGACACCATCTAGTGTATCGGCCTCAGCCAAAACATATCGATTATATCAATGGGTCGGGCCTCCACCTTTTAGGCGCCCACTACCCGCCCATCCTCCACCTCTAACTGACTGTGCATGTGGAATATTAACTGGAATAAAGCTTGTAGCTAGAGTACTCTGATGAAATCTGCCCCTCCCAAGTCTAGGATAATCTCTCATGATGTGCCTAGTGTCACCACACTCATAACAACCTATCTGAGGGTTCAGCTGCTCACACTGAGTCTGTGCCGGATAACTGGAATAACCATTATAGGAACCTCGTGCCGGTGGTGCATTAAAGAACTTACTCGAACACCCCGAATATTCTGAAATTGTTTTCATGACCCCGTTGATACTGAAATGTAGAATTATTAATGACGCAGGTATACCGCAAGTCCCAACATCATCCCATACCAATCACAGCTCTTAATCATATACAAGTTTCGGAGAACCTTTCAATACCACATAAATACATCTCAGGCCGAATCTCATATAACACATGACCTCGCAATATGATCGTTGATAATGGACTCCGGCATTTGGTGCGAAGCCATAGGACACATTCTGATGATCCACAATACTAACCTTCATCGCTTGTAGGACACCGGTCATAAGACACCTCAAGCCATTTATTTGGCGCATGTCATCCTCATGACAGGTAAACTCGCTTCCTCCAGTACCTTGGTTGCGTATGTACCCTTTGCTAAATAGAAAGCCCATACGAACTATATAGTCTCTAATACCATCAACTATTTTAGATCTACATCCACCTCGTGACCCTATCACAATTGTGATGATTAGGAAATTAATTACACCTTCTTAATATCATACTTATAAACTAGATGTCAGAACCTGCTGCACCTCATTGTACACACCTGAATGATCTCTCAATACTTCCGCATCCTCGATCTGGATGACATGTTGTAATAATGGTTGAGCAACCCTGGATCCCTTATAAACCCTCTATAGTATCACAAACCGTTGGCGCATAATAGATACCGAGTGCGCAATTTCATACACGAGTGGATGCAAAAGGACATAAGATATATGCTTCAAGCTGAATAAATGCCGCACGATGAGGAATGAAAGAAGTGAAATTTCCTTACAGTTTTGTAGCCTCTCGAAGATAAGTAGAGACGTCTCCGTACCGATCCGCACGACTCTACTAAACTCGTTCCTGACTCATAGAACCTATGAACCTAGAGCTCTGATACCACTTGTCACGACCCAAAATCCCACCACAGGCGTCGTGATGGCACCTAGTCACTAAGACTAGGTAAGCCGATTTCAATTGCATTTTTGAAGCCATTTTTAAAAAAAAAATATTAATAAGTAATCAAAAATAATAACGGAACAAATATGAATATACAACCTCCCAAGACTGGTAGTACTGAGTCCCGAACTCTAGCCGAATACATGGAATGATTACGAGGAACAAATATACAATACTGTTCGATTAAAAATTAACAGTACAATGAAATGAACAGACTCCAAGGTACTACGATGACCAAGCAGCTCTACCTTGAATCCTTGCGATCACACTCTAACTCTGTCCAGGTCTGATACCTCTAATACCTGGATCTGCACAAAACTGTGCAGAAGTGTAGTATGAGTACACCATGGTCGGTACCCAGTAAGTATCAAGACTAACCTCAGTGGAGTAGAAACGAGGTACAGTCAAGACACTCACTAGTCTAATAACCTGTGCAATATAGTATACAAAATAATACCGAAAAATAACTAGCAATGATTACAACAAAATCAACCAGTGTTATAACAGCAATGCAACAAGAACATAATAATTATTGCTCAGACGAATAAGGAACAAGTACAACCAATTAATCAAGTCCTTCAAATATAAATTCTTTCGCCTATATGTTTTTCAATAATAATTTTTAGGATATAATACTTTCCAATAAATATATTTTCAAGTAAATTCACAATCATAAAAATTACGGATCTCAGCCCACTTTCATATTTTCCACGACACCTCGTGCCTATATTTCTATCACCATCACACGGACAACTCACGTGTCAAAATATCAATGTATATAAGATCCGCATGATCAATTTATTTTCACTAAAGTAAGGTTAAAATCTTTAAATCAAGTAAGAAATCAACAAAGGAATGAATTTATTTTAGAAATCATTTGGGTGGAGAAAACGACATTTCAATTAAAATGAAGCATCCATTGACTACTAATTATGCAGGGCAGGGGGATCTCCCGGAATATCGTTCCGTAGTCCCAAAGTAAATATGCAAGGCAGGGGGATCTCCCGGAATACAGTTCCGTAGTCCCAAAGTAAATATGCAGGGTAGGGGGATATCCCGGAATACCGTTCCGCAGTCCCAAAGTAAATATGATTTCAAAAACTGCACATAAAGTGCTCACATATCACAAATTACACATCGAGTGCTCAAATATTTCAACTTGCCACAGAAATCAACAACACATCATTTTCCAGAATAAGGAGCCCATGGCTCGAATATAATATGCACAAAATTTTAACAAAATATATTTCACATAAATTCAAGGTGGAAATCACACCAAATCATCATATAAAAACAATTTCAACAAACAAGAATCTAGGCATGACAAATAGAGGATTTAATAAGTGCCAATAATTTTCGATTTAATACATAAGGGCGTCTAAGAATTTTAACCAATGTAATTTGCACATATAAACTAAGTACGTACTCATCACCTCGTGTACATGATTTTCAATTACACAGTTTGCACATAAGACTCAATGCCTAAGGGGTAATTTTCCCCCACTCAAGGTTAGGCAAGATACTTACTTTATGCCGATATTCCAAAATAGCTTTCTCACGTGAATTGACCTCCGGACGACTCCAATTTTCTTTAGCCTTCCTTACATTACTACGAGGTTCTGAAAATCCTAGAAACTTCAATCTATTTAGAAACAAAACAAAAGTGAACCATAATTAGGAAGATTTTCATGGTTTCAGCTTATTTGAGCATTTTATTATTCACTAGGTGTGCAAATTTGGCTACGAGGTTCTTCTATAAAATTTCCTTCACTCCTCAACCCAATCTTTACTTATTTTATCCCAACAATCATCCCAAAAATCTTATTGGTACATACATGTATAAATAATACTCTCATACCCAAGAATCATACTCCTAATCAACCATCTTCTACCCAAATTCGAAATTGAAAACTAGTGTATGGAACCTTACCTCTTAGATGAAGAACTTGTGAGATTTCCTTGTTGGATTTTAAAGTTTGGACAAGATCTTGATGAACAAAATACATCATCTACTTCCTCTCTCTAGAACACTCTCACTTCTCTCTAAAAAACCTCAGATAATTGCCCCAAAATAAATCTCAGAGCCTATTTATCAAAATGGGGTCGGGTTATGAAAAAAAAAAATTAACCCTTCGAACTCAGTTATGCGATCGCATAATGGACCGCACAATTGGTGTGCGGGTCGCAAAATCGGTGCCGAAAAATAGGCTGCGCTGGATAGGTCTGCGACCCATTTTGCGGTCGCACAATGTGTTTTGGGATCGCATAATAATTTTGCGGTCGCATATCTGACCGCAGAATCATATTTTTCCAGCCTTTAGTAATTTGGGATCCAAATGACGAACGGTTTGAAGCGTTCGAAACTAGACTCAAAGATATTTTATTTGATAGGTAATACACCATATAAAACTTCGTATGATGAGAGTTATGCTCGTTTGAAGTTAGGTATTGTGCGAACTGACTTGAAACTTTAGTATTATGAAATTTCCAACTTATACATTCGATGCTGACACCTATCGAATCAAGTCCGATTGACCTCAAAATTTGCACACAAGTCATAAGTGACATAACAGACCTATTCAAATTTCCATAATCGGATTCCGACCTCGTTATAAAAAATTCAACCTTCGATCAAACTTTTCGAAAATCGTCTATTTTCCAACTTTCGCCAATATGCATCGAATTGTCCTACGGACTTCCAAATCGAAATCTGAACACGCGCCTAAGTCAAAATCACCATACAAAGCTATTGACATCATCAAAATTCTATTCTGGTGTCGTTTGCTTGAAAGTCAACTCTCTGGTCAACTCTTTCCATTTAAGCTTCAAATATGAGAATTTCTCTTTCAATTAAATTTTAAATCTTCCGAAAATCAAACTCGACCACACCCGTGGGTCATAATACATATTACGAATTTGCTCGGGACCTTAAGTCATTGAACGGGGTATAAATTCTAAAAACGACAAGTTGGGTCGTTACAAGACAGACGAAATTGTGCTTCGCATTCGCGATAGAAGCCTCGCGTTCGCGAAGGGTCAAAGTGCAAAGCTTCACGTTCACGATCAAAGCCTCGCGTTCGTGAAGATAAAATGAACGGAGAGGAAATTGCCTTCGCGTTCGCGAAGTCCAAGCCAGGCAAGCATCGCTTTCACGAGGTAGCCCTCACGTTCGTGAAGAGTAAAATAGCACAAATTTGTTCTTCGCGAACGCGAGGCACTGACCGCGTTCGAGAAAGGTGAAAATCTCTATGTTCTAGAAAATGGGATTCGTCCCATTTTCAACTCTTTTCCATTTTTGAGCTCGGGTAAGGCGATTCTTTGGCGTTTTCACGGGAAAACATTGGGGTAAGTGTTCCTTATCCTATATTGATTATATTTCATGATTCCATACTCATTTATACAATGAATCCGTGAAAGTTTGGGAGAAAAATCTGATTTTTAAACAATCTTCCAAAAATGAATATTTAAGATTTGAAGGTCCATTTGACATCGGAATTGGATAAAGTTTATATGGTTGAACTCGTATCGGAACGGATGTTAGGATTTTGTAAGATTTTCTGAGATTTGAGACGTTTCTCCCACTGTCAAATATTTAAATGAATTTTAGATTTTTATCCAAAAAATTAGTAAATTCATATGAAATTAATTCCTATGATTCGTATTGAGTATATCGAATTGTTTGTGATTAGATTTGAAGATTTTGGAGACAAATTTAAAAGGAAAAGTTGTGGTCGGGTAATTGATTGAAATTTGCAAAGCGAGGTAAGTGTCGTGGTTAACCTTGACTTGAGAGAATAGAACCCTTAAACTATTTGTTATGTGAAATGCATGTGAACGACGTATAGGCGAGGTGACAAGTGTCTATAGGTCATCAAATTAATTGCTTACATAATTACTTGAAAATCATAAACCGTTTAAAATCATGAATTAATTATTATAAAAATTATTTCTCTTCTATTCTTTGTAAAATATTAGCTCTTGAATTCCTGCAATAATTGCTACATGCTTATTTGATTTATGTGCATTAATTTCTACTTGACATTTAGCATACTAAATATTAAACTACCTATTTTCTCCCTGATTTTCATAATAAATTGCTATTTCTCATTGTTTGTTTCATAATTAAATCATAATTATTGTATGCTTGTTGTCTTATAATTTTATATTAATAGTTGCATTTATTGGGAAAATTTCGTCTATAAGAATTGATAAATGAATATATTGGATGAGCGGGTTGCATGCCACAACAGAATTGATTGAAATGAACATATTAGGGGATCGGGGTGCACGACGCAACAGACTTATTAAAAAGTTAATATTGGTGGATCGGATTGCACGCCGCAACAGACTTATTTAAAAGTCTATATATACTTGATTAAAATAAATATATGAGAGTATTAAAAATGAATATATTGTGGGAGCGGTTTGCACGCTATAACGGAAATTGGTTGAAATAATAATGGATTATGACTGCTGAGTTGCCTCCAATTATTATAAATAAGTTACCTGAGTTATTTATATTATTTGTTATTGTTACTAATTGTAATGACCCGGCCGGTCGTTTTGAATATTACAACCTTGTTTCCCCATTTACTACTCAAATTGTACTATATAGTTGTTGTGTGAATTGTCGGGGAAAATGGTCCGGGTCCGGTGAGGTTTTGGAATGAATTGGAACACTTAGTTCCAAGGTTTAAAGCTTAAGTTAAAATAGTGATCGGATGTGGACTTATGTGTAAACATTCTCTAATTCGAATTCTAATAATTCCAATATATCCGTATGGTGATTTTGGGCTTAGGAGTGTGTCTAGAAAATTATTTGGAGGTCTGTAGTGGAATTAGGCTTGAAATGCCGAAAGATGAATTTTTGGGAAGTTTGATCGGGGGTTGACTTTTTGATATAGGGGTCGGAATCCGATTCTGGAAATTGGAATAGGCCCGTAATGTGAAATGTGACTTGTGTGAAAACTTTGAGGTCAATCGGACGTGATTTGATGTGTTTCGGCACAAGATATAGAATTTGAAGTTTCAAAGTTCAATGATTTCGAATTTAGGTGTGATTCGTCGTTTCGATGTTATTATGTGTATTTTGAGGCCTTGAGTAGGTCCATATTATATTATGGGACTTGTTGGTATGTTCGGACGGGGTCCCGAGGGGCTCGGTTGAGTTTCAGATGGTTAACAAATCAAATTTGGATTTAAGGAAATGTTGGAACTGTTGCCTACTGGTGTGATCACACCTGCGAAGTTTTGATCGCAGGTGTGAAGCCGCATGTATGCAAATTCAATTGCAAAAGCGGCCAAGAGTGGAACTGGGCAGTGCTCGCAGGTGCGAAGAAATCGCCCGCATCTACGAGGCCGCATATGCGAAGGGTTGGCACAGAAGCGGAAAAGGGTGAGGAAGCCTGGCAGCGCAGGAGCGGAATTTTTATCCGCAGGTGCGGAGTCGCATCAGCGCTTGGCTCTCCGCAGAAGCAGCCTTGCACGCAACTGATCCCATTTGTCCGCAGAAGCGAGGGTCGCATGTACGACTCCTTGTCCGCAGATGCGGAAATCGCTAGGACAGAACCTTAAATTCGAGGGTTCGAGATTTTCACCCATTTTCGGATTTTGGAGCTCGGGTTGGGCGATTTTGGAGAGGTAATTTTCCACACAGCTTGGAGTAAGTGTTCTTAACTCCCTTGTAATTATATTCCATGAATTAATCTTCATTTTTGGTGTAAGATTATCGAATCTTCGAGAAAAATAGAAGGAAATTTCTATAATGTCACAAAACAAATTTTTCGAGTTTGAATACCGATTTGGAGTTAGATTTGAGTGAAACTAGTATGGTTGAACTTGTAATTGGATGGGTTGGCGTATTTTGTGAGTTTCATCGGATTTCGAGATGTGGGACCCACGGGTGATTTTTGGGGCGTAATTTCGGATTTTTGTGGAAAATATTAGCATTTGGATATGGAATTAATTCCTATACATTGTGTGGACTGAATCAAATTAATTGTGGTAGATTCGAGCCATTCGAGAGTTGATACGTGCATAATGGGATTTCTGGAGCATTGTTTAGCTTGCTCGACATTAGATTCGGCTTGTTCGAGGTAAGTAACTCTTCTAATCTTGGAGTTGAGGGTATGAACCCTGAATATATGTATTATGTGAAGTGTTGTATATTGACGCACATGCTAGGTGACGGGCGTGTGGGCGTGTACTATAGAAATTGTAACATAATTGTTTCTGTGAAATTTTGTAGTTAAAGAATCTTGGAATTTTCCATGCAGTTTTATATGTTAAATAAATTGAGCCGAAAAGCATATTAAAAATTATGTTGAGGCTAGTGCCAGTATTTTGGGACCCGCAGAGGTCATATTGTTGTGAATTATTTGTTTTAAACTCAAAATTCATACTCAGTCATATTCATTACATATCATATCTCAGTCTCTGTTGTTATTCATAGATACATCATATCATCATTTTTGGGCTATTCTCATGACATTGTGAGCCCATGAGAGAGAGACTGGAGATATTGATGACTGAGGGAGGCCGAGGGCCTGATTGTGAGGATATTTTTGGGATCGGACTTCACGCCACAGCAGGCCATGTTGGCTTTATATATATTATTACTATTATATGGATCGGGGCTGCCCGCCTGCAGCAAGCTTTATTGGCTTATTATGGCACGTGAGTTGTCCATGCGGATTCTGATATGATATTATAGCACTTGAGTTGTTCGTGCAGCACGTGATTTGTCCGTGCAGATTATAGCGCTTGGGTTGTAGGAGCCCCTCCGGAGTCTGTACACACCCCCAGTGAGCGCAGGTACCTACTTATTGCGAGTGCCGAGTGGTGAGTGACTGGGAGGCATAAGTGATTATGAGGTATACCCGAGGGGCTATTTTATGAGTGATTGTGAGGTATGCCCGAGGGGCAGTTTTACGAGTGACTGTGAGGTAAGCCCGAGGGGCTGTTTATGATTGTATCACTGAGTTGCATCGCATTGGCATGCACACGTGACATACAGGCATAGAAATGTATTTTCCTCATGCTGTACCACATCACATCATTCATGATTTTCTCTCACATTTTGACAGATAGGCATAGTGATACATTTGTTTTTACACGGGTTATCTGGAAGGAAAAAAATGAAACATCTCATTTATTATTGAAAAGATCTTTGGGAGAAATTATTGTTTTCAAACTTATTCATATTTTGACAACTTCGGCAAATGATTTGGGTTTTTACCGATGTATTTGTAAAGAAAAACTATTATTTTTGAAACCATGATTTGGCTGAGCATTTTATCTCTAAGTTACTCTGGTATTATTTGCTTTATGTTGTTATGGACTATTGGTTTTGGATCCGACCTTGGTGGAAGCTCGTCACTACTTTCAACCTAAGGCTAGGTTTGTTACTTACTCAGTATATGGGGTCGGTTGTACTGATACTATACTTCTACACATTGCGTGCAGATGTTGGCTGATGTTGTTGTTGTGCTCGATGGTTGCGGGATTTGAAAATGTACCTATGTTCCTGTTGTAACTGCCTCTTGTTCAGAGTAGCCTTAGATTTATAAAAGCTCTGTTTATGTATTATTCAAACAGACTATGTATTTATATCATTTCCGCTTTGTATAAGATTAAGATCTTTATTTACTTAAATTACTTTAATAATTATTATTCGAATTGGATAGTTGGTAATTCGCTGACCTAACGGGGTTGGGTTAGGTGCCATCACGACTAGTTGGATTTTGGGTCGTGACAAGGTGGTATCAGAGCTCTAGGTTTATAGGTTCTACAAGTCATGAGCTAGTGTCTAATAGAGTCTTGCGGATCGGTATGATGGCGTCCATACTTATCTTCGAGAGGCTACAGGGCATTTAGGATATATACTTCCCATCTTTCTTTCCTTATCGTGCGAGATTGATTCATCTTGAGACATAACTCTTGAATTCCTTCCACGTAATTCGTATGCGTACATGAGTGCTCAGTATCAGTTGTGCATTGTCGGCTTGTAATTCTATGAACGTGGTTCGAGATGTGCACTACGTGTTTTGGTGATGGGCCAGTCTAGAGGACTTGAGGCTGGGGTTAGACCGCAGCTTATGCTCGGTAGTTTCTGTTGTGAGAACTTGCACATTTGGACTCGTATGTCCGATAATGTCCCTATGAGTTGAATTTATGGCTCGATGAGCGGTGGAATAGTTTTGTGATGAGTACAATGTAATTGCGGGATGTGTTAAGACGATTTGAATTTGAATCTGGTTGAGAAAGTTGACTTGAGTGTCAAGAGAATGATTGCGAGCTTAGCGAATAATTTGGGGTATTTTTATGGTCGGTGTTATATGAGCTTGAGAAGAATTTTGTGTCACTGACTATGTTATTATGACAGTAATAGAGTATGGTAATGGTGGATTATGGAATGTTTAATCTATGGCTTTGAGCTAAGAGGGGGAGTCTGCTATTGACAATTTGGTTTCATGGTTAGGTGTTAAATTTTAATTTTGGCCTGAGGCATACTTATGGGTTAGCTATGACTTGCAGAAGTTGAGATCGAGGATGACTCGAATAAGGAAAATTCTTGGTTACAGATTATATTGCACGGATGAGTATATGAAAATCGTGGGGTGAGTAAGTTTTTATTGGTGAATGATTTAGTGCGCACGGAGTATGAATTTGATAGGTAATATTAAAGTAGAGTTACTTCTTGGAGTGTTGTGGTGCTAATGGGGCACGTGTCTTTGGGCCTATTTTGGCAGTGTAATGGGGATTTGAGCAAAATGGGTGACTCTCGAGAAATTTTCAGTGGGTTTGAGAATTATATATAGCAATTGAGAATGTTTTCGGACTTGCATATGGATAAAATCTGAGATTTGTATTTGATAGTGCGTGGACTTACGAAAATTTTGTATGACTATAGATTCTACATTTTTGTATAAGGAAGGTAAGAAGAACAGTTTTAAATTCACACAAGGAATTTGTGATGACCCAAAATGTCATATTTAAATTTAGTAATTAATTCTGTGTTCTAAGACCTCGAAAAGCACTATTTATCAATCCTCGACTTGTGTGCGCAGTCCGTAAAAAAATCCGAAAAGTTTTCAGGAAACAAAAATGGATTAAAATGTGAATTAGAGTTTTAAAACTCAACTGAGTTGACTTTGGTCAACATTTTGAGCAAACGGACTCGGATTAGTGTTTTTACAGTTCCGGTAGGTCCGTATCGTGATTTGAGACTTGGGCGTATGCCCAAAATCAAATTCCGAGGTCCCTAGTTCGAGATACGGAATTTTGATGAAAAATTAAAAGTTTAAGTTCAAATAATAACCGGATGTCAAATTATATGCAAACAACCCCGGAATAGAATTTTGATGATTCCAACAGCTCCGTATGGTGATTTTGGATTTAGCAGCGTGATCGGAATTTTATTTGGAAGTCCGTAGTAAAATTTGGCTTGAAATGGCTAAAATAGGAATTTAAGTTTAGAAGTTTAACCGGGGAGTTGACTTTTTGATATCGGGGTCGAAATCCAGTTTTGAAAATTTTCACAGCTCCGTTATGTCATTTATGACTTGTGTGCAAAATTTGAGGTCAATCGGACTTGATTTGATAGGTTTCGACATCGAATGTAGAAGTTGGAAATTCTTGAGTTTCATTAAGCTTGAATTGGGGAGTGATTTCTGATTTTAGCGTTGTTTGATTTGATTTGAGGTTTCAAATAAGTTCGTATAATATTTTAGGACTTGTTGGTGTATTGGTTTGAGGTCCTGAGGGGCTCGGGTGAGTTTCGGATGGTAAATGGATCAAAAGTGGTACTTAGCTGCTGCAAAAGCTGCTGCAATTTTTTAACTAGAAATGCCTGTCAAAATCGGGTTGCCTGTCAAAAATCGGACTCCCTGTCAAAATCGGACTCCCTGTCAAAATCGGACACCTTGTCAAAATCGGACTCCCTATCAAAATCGGACTCCCTGATAAATTGGGCTCTCTAACATATCTGTAAGTTATAAAAACAGGGATTTTCGTCCTATTTGCCATTTTTGACGAATTGGAGCTTGAGGAGAGGCGATTTTGATATATTTTCAAGGAAAAACAATATTGGGGTAAGTGATTCTAACTTGTATTTGCTCAATATAAACGAAAATATCATTGTTTTCACTGTTTAATTAGTGTTTTGAAATAGAAATTTGAGAAACTTTTAGAAATATCATAGAAACAAATATTTGAGATTTCGGTGTCGATCCGGAGTCGGATTTGGGTGAAAAAGGTATGGTTGGACTCGTAATTGAATGGGTTGTTGGATTGTGTGAGTTTCGCCAGATTCCGAAATATGGGCCCCACAGGCGATTTTTTATCTAATTTCGGATTTTATTGAAAAAAGTAGTATTTTCTTATGAAATTGATTCCTATAATTTTTGTTGACTGTATCGAATTAATTATGACTAGATACGAGTCGATCGGAGTCGTAATATCGAGGAAAAAGCATAATACTTGATTAAATTGGAGCAAGTCGAGGTAAGTGACTTGTCTAACCTTGTGTGGGGAAAATTTTCCCTAGGATTGGTATTGATGTGATTATTGAAATGTGTTAAAAGTCGTGTACACGAGGTGACGAGTGTGTACACGGGCTAAATGTAAAAGATTATATTTTTAAATTGTGTAGATCACAGTTGCGCATTTATTAAATTATTTTATCTTGTTATATTCTTCATCGTTGATTTAAGATATATACTTTAAATTTGTTTGACCTTTTCCTGCTAATTGGTTTACCTGTTTAGTTGAAACTTGGTTTCTTTTATTCTGTGCATTATTTGAAGGTTGAGTTTCTTTAAAATAAATATTATTAATATGAAGTATTTGACATTTTTAAATTTGGTATTGATGCAACGTATTAAAGACTTTGAAATATAATTTTGCTGAATTATTTATTCCTGAATAGTTTTGTAAGATTTTTGTACTCATTGTGATAGAACTGTGAGCTCTTTATTGTGAAAAAATATTATTGATGATTTATTTTGGCAAGTTAAATTATTTGAGCACTTGAGGTGCAAATTATGATATATTGTGATATTGATACGCATGCGGTGGTATAAGGCTTGGGTATTGAAACGCATGCGGTGAGATAAGGGTGGCTTGATACACGTGGCTAGTAGGGGAACTACTAGAAGTCATGCGGTGTGATAAGGATGGCTAAAACGCGGGATGCTATTTCGAAAAAATATTTTCTTTAAAATAAATTGTGAAGGCTCTCGCGGTGAGATAAGGAAAAGAGATATTGTAAATTTGTTTGTGATTTGGGACTACGAGGCGGTACCTCGGGAGTGCCCTTGTTGATATTGATTTATGGCCGCAGTTCCCTTTGATTATTGTTGTGATTTTCTTAAATTGAAAAGAATTCTATTTTGTTTCCATGAGGTATTTATTTTCCATTATTTGGTGTAATTAAATGTGACATACTACTTGATTCATTTTCATTGTCATTTTATCTTATAATATTGTTTAAACATTTTACCATGCCATTATTTATTCTCCAGTAGGGCTTGACCTGACCTCGTCACTACTCTACCGAGGTTAGGCTTGGCACTTACTGGGTACCGATGTGGTGTACTCATACTACGCTTCTGCACATATTTTTGTGCAGATTCAGGTACATCTTATCAGACCAGGCATCAGTAAACTAGATGTACGAGGACACTTCGAGGTATATCTGCCAGCGTCCGCAGACTCCGGAGTCCCCTTCTATCTTACTATGTTGTCTTCCTTATTTGCTTTAGACTCTGATGTATAGAGACATAGAGAATAAATTCTTAGAAGCTTGTGACTTATTTCTACCGGGTTTTGGGAGTTGAAATTGTTTGAATTGTAGTTTAATTATTTTAGATATTTATTATTATTTTGCATTGATAGGCTTACCTAGTGTTAGAGACTAGGTGTCATCACGACATCCTACGAAGGGAATTTGGGGTCGTGAGAAGTTGGTATCAGAGCTCTAGGTTCATAGGTGTCATGAGTCACAAGCAGGTTTAGTAGAGTCTTGCGGATCGGTACAGAGACGTCTGTACTTATCTTCGAGATGCTATTGAACGCCTTTGTTGATTTCAAGGTTATAAACAATTGTCCTTCTATTCTCTCACAGATGGTGAGGACACACACAACTGGATCCGATGATCAGACACTTGTGCCCACTGTTGGATCCGTAAGAGGTCGGGGTCGGGGTAGAGGCCGAGGAAGACCACGTGGTGCAGCCAGAGCTCCTGCACGAGCTGTTGCACCATAGCCATTAGTAGCTCCAGTTGGAGAGTAGGCACCTGAAACGCCTGTTACTACTCCTGCACTTCAAGAGACTCTTGCCCAGTTTTTGAGCATGTTTGGCACTTTAGCTCAGGCAGGGATAATTCCACTTGCTCCTGCCACATCTCAGGTCGGGAGAGGAGCACAGACCCTCGCCGACAGTACTCCAGAGCCACGGGCCCAAGTTGACCATGCCCCAGAGGTTATACCAGTGCCACCAGTTGTCCCAAATCGGCCTGAGATTAGGACAGTAGGTTCAGAGGGGAAGCAGCTCAAGCTCGAGAGGTACAAGAAGTACCACCCTCCCACTTTCAGCGGTTTAGCTTCAGAAGATGCTCAGGGTTTTCTTTAGGAATGTCACTGTATCCTTCGTACTATGGGTATTGTGGATTCCAGTGGGGTTTCTTTTACAGCATTCCAGTTTAGAGAAGCAGCCTACCAGTGGTGGCGGGCATATGAGTTGGATAGTCCCATTGAGGCATCTTCACTCACGTGGACTCAATATTCAGATATGTTCTTAAGGGAATATGTTCCTCAGAGTTTTATAGATGCATGGCGTGCGGAGTTTGAGAAGTTGCGCTAGGGTTCTATGACTGTGTCAGAGTATGCGGTCTGATTCAGTGATTTGGTGAGGCATGCATCAGCCTTAGTTACTATTGTTTGAGAGTGGGTTCGCAGATTTATTGAGGGTCTCCACCCTAATATCAGATACAGTATGGCCCGAGAGCTAGAGATGGACATCACATACCAGCAGGTGATGTCAATTACTAGGAGATTGGAAGGTATGCGGATCCGGGAGAGGGAAGAGAGGGAAGCCAAGAAACCCCGAGATTCTGGCACATATAATAATTCTCGTGCCCCAGTTGCAGCCAGTCATATTATAGGTTATGTGAGTCGTCCTATTCATTTAGCACTTCCAGCTTCCAGTGGTATTCCGGCTACTCCCAGAGCTCAAGTTCAATATTATGCACCGCCAGTGTCTTATCTACCTCATGTGTGCTTTCAGCGGAGTCTAGTCGATCAGGCCCGAGCCAGTCCTAGCAACCATGTTCTCCGAGGGCTTGTTTTTAGTGTGGTGACACTCATCATATCATGAGGGATTACCCTAGACTTAGGAGGGGTGCACCTCCACGGATTTCTCAGGCCCCACCAATTCCACAAGGCCCTCAGGCTTCTTAGGCCATGACTACAGCACCAATTGCCACTCCACCTGGATAGCCAGCTAGAGGTGGAGGTCGGACAGATAGAGGTCGCCCTAGAGGGGGAGACCAGGCCAGATATTATGCCCTTCCTGCTAGGACAGATGTTGTTGCACCCGATTCTGTTATCACAGGTATTATTCCGGTCTGTCATAGAGATACATCAGTCTTATTTGATCCAGGCTCCACTTATTCTTATGTGTCATCTTATTTTTCCCCGTATTTGGGCGTATCACGTGATTCCTTGAGTTCTTCTGTTTATGTATCTACACCCGTGGGTGAATCTATTATTGTGAACCGCGTGTATCGGTCGTGTTTAATTGTTATCCGCGGTTTTGAGACCAGAGTTGATTTATTATTGCTCAGTATGGTGGATTTTGATATTATTTTGGGCATGGACTGGTTGTCGCCCTATCACCCTATTCTTGATTATTACGCCAAGACGGTGACATTGGTTATGCCAGGTCTACCATGGCTAGAGTGGAAAGGTACCTCGGATCATGTTCCTAGCAGGGTTGTTTCATTTCTTAAAGCTCAACGTATGGTTGAGAAGGGGAGTGATGTGTGTTTGGCCTATGTGAGAGATGTTAGTATTGATACTCCTACTATGGAGTCAGTTCCTGTAGTAATGGATTTTCCTGATGTATTTCCAGCATATCTTCCGGGTATGCCACCCGACAGGGATAATGACTTTGGCATTGATTTATTACCGGGTACTCAGCCCATTTTTATTCCGCCATATCGTATGGCGCCAGTAGAGTTGAAAGAATTAAAAGAAGAGTTACATGAGTTGCTTGATAAGGGTTTCATTCGGCCTAGTGTATCGCCTTGGGGTGTTCCTGTCTTATTTGTGAAGAAGAAGGATGGTTCTATGCGGATGTGTATTGATTACCTCCAGCTGAACAAGGCGAAATTAAAGAACAAGTATCCATTGCCACGTATTGATGATCTATTTGATCAGCTTCAGTGTGCCAAAGTGTTCTCTAAGATCAACTTACGTTCAGGCTATAATCGGTTGAAGATTCAGAAGCTAGATATCCCAAAGGCTGCTTTCAGGACTCGGTACGGTCATTACGAGTTCCTTGTGATGTCTTTTGGGCTGACCAATGCCCCAGCAGCATCTATGCACTTAATGAATAATGTATTTCAGCCCTACCTTGATTCTTTCGTCATTGTGTTTATTGACGACATTCTGGTGTATTCCCGGACTCAGGAAGATCATGAACAACACCTGAGGACTGTACTTCAGATTTTGAGAGAAAAGAAGTTATATGCAAAAATTTTAAAGTGTGAATTCTGGCTTGATTCGGTAGGATTTTTGGGTCATATAGTTTCATGCGAGGGGATCAAGGTAGATCCGAAGAAGATTGAAGTTGTGCAGAGTTGGTCCAGACTGTCCTCAGTTACGGAAATTCGGAGTTTCCTTGGTTTGGTAGGGTATTATCGCCGATTTGTAAAGGGTTTCTCTTTTATTGTTGCATTTATGACCAAATTGACCCAGAAGGGTGCTCCATTCAATTGGACCGAGGAATGTGAGGAGAGCTTCTAAAAGCTCAAGACAGCTTTGACTATAGCCCCATTATTGGTATTACCTACAGGTTCAGGGGATTATACTGTGTATTGTGATGCATCACGTATTGGTCTCGGTGTAGTGTTTATGCAAGATGGTAGGGTGATTTCCTACGCGTCCAGACAGTTAAAGGTGCATGAGAAGAATTATCATGTACACGACCTTGAGTTAGCAGCTATTATTCATGCCTTGAAGATTTGGCGGCATTATTTGTACAGTGTCCATTGCGAGGACTACACCGATCACCGAAGTCTACAACATCTGTTTAAACAGAAGGATCTTAATTTGCGGAAGTGGAGGTGGTTGGAGTTTCTTAAGTATTATGATATCACCATTCTTTATCATCTTGGGAAGGACAATGTAGTGGTTGATGCCTTGAGTCGTAAGGCGGAAAGTTTTGGTAGCTTAGCATATTTACCAGTAGCAGAGAGGACTTTAGCCTTGGATGTTCAGGCCTTGGCCAACCAGTTTGTCAGATTGGATGTTTCCGAGCCGAGCCGAGTTTTAGCTTGTGTGGTTTATTAGTCTTCTCTTTATGATCGTATCAAGGAGCGTCAATATGATTACCACCATTTGCTTGTCCTTAAGGATACAGTTCAGCACGGTGATGCCAAGGAAGTCACTATTGGAGATAACGGTGTATTAGATGGCTTGCGTGAGTTGATTCTCAATGAGGCTCACAGTTCGTGGTACTCCAATCATCCAGGTGCTGCAAATATGTATCAGGACTTGAGACATTATTATTGATGGAGGCGGATGAAGAAAGACATAGTGGAGTATGTAGCTTGGTGTCTAAATTGTCAACAGGTGAAATATGAGCATCAACGACCGAGTGGATTGCTTCAGAAGTTAGAGATTCCAGAAAGGAAATGGGAGAGGATCACTATGGATTTCATTGTTAGGCTCCCACGGACTCAGAAGAAGTTCGATTCAGCTTAGGTGATTGTGGATAGATTGACCAAGTCATCTCATTTCATTCCTGTGGTTACTACTTACTCTTCGGAGCAGCTGGCTCAGGTCTATATTCGCGAGATTGTCAGACTCCATGGCGTATCGGTATCTATCATTTCTGACCGGGGTACGCAATATACATCACGGATCTGGAGGGCAGTACAGCATGAGTTGGGTAGTCGGGTAGAGTTGAGTACAGCATTTCACCCTCAGACGGACGGGCAGTCTGAACGCACTATTCAGATACTGGAGGATATGCTTCGTGTGTGTGTGATAGATTTTAGGGGTGCTTGGGATCAGTTCTTACCACTTGCAGAGTTTTCTTACAACAACAGTTACCAGTCAAGCATTCAGATGGCTCGGTATGAGGCCTTTTATGGTAGGCAGTGCCGGTCTCCAGTGGATTGGTTCAAACCGGGCGAGGCTAGACTATTGGGTACGGACTTGGTTCAGGATGCCTTGGAAAAGGTTGAGTTGATTCAGGATCGACTTTGTACATCCCAATCTAGATAGAAGAGTTATGCGGATCGAAAGGTTCATGATGTTGCATTCATGGTTGGTGAGCGGGTATTGCTCTGGGTTTCGCCTATGAAGGGTGTGATGAGGTTTTGGAAGAAGGGCAAGTTGAGCCCTAGGTATATTGGGCCTTTTGATATTCTTGAGAGAGTTGGAGAGGTGGCTTACAAACTTGCACTACCACCTAGTCTCTCTACGGTTCATCCGGTATTCCATGTTTTCATGCTTTGGAAATATCACGGTGATATGTTGCATGTATTAGACTTCAATTCGGTTCAGTTGGACAAGGATCTATCTTATGTTGAGGAACCAGTGGCTATTTTGGATAGGCATGTTCGAAAGCTGAGGTCAAAGAACATTGCTTCCGTGAAGGTTCAGTGGAGGGGTCATCCGGTCGAAGAGGCGACTTGGGAGACCGAGCATGATAAGCGCAACTATTATCCACACTTATTCATCAGCTCAGGTACTTTCTCTAACTCCGTTCGAGGACAAAGATTTATTTTAGAGGTGGAGAATGTGATGACCCAAAATATCATCTTTAAATTTAATAATTAATTATGTATCCTAAGACCACTAAAAGCACTATTTATCATTCCTCAACTTGTGTGCGTAGTCCGTAAAAACAAATTCCAGAAATTTTTCAGGAAAATAAAAATGATTAAAAAGTGAATTAGAGCTTTAAAACTCAACTGAGTTGACTTTGGTCAACATTTTGAGTAACCGGACTCGGATTAGTGTTTTGACAGTTTCGGTAGGTCTGTATCGTGATTTGAGACTTAGGCGTATTCCCGGAAACAAATTTTGAGGACCTTAGTCCGAGATACGAAATTTTGATGAAAAATTAAAAGTTTAAGTTGAAATAGTGACCGGATGTCGAATTATATGTAAACGACCCCGGAATTGAATTTTGATGATTCCAACAGCTCTGTATGGCGATTTTGGACTTAGGAACGGGATCGGAATTTTATTTGGAAGTTCGTAGTGAAATATGGCTTGAAATGGCTAAAATAGGAATTTAAGTTTGGATGTTTGACCGGGGAGTTAAATTTTTCATATCGGAGTCGGAATCCAGTTCTGAAAATTTTCACAGCTCTGTTATGTCATTTATGACTTGTGTGCAAAATTTGAGGTCAATCGGACTTGATTTGATAGGTTTCGACATCGAATGTAGAAGTTGGAAATTCTTGAGTTTCATTAAGCTTGAATTGGGGTGTGATTTGTGATTTTAGCGTTGTTTGATTTGATTTGAGGTTTCAAATAAGTTCGTATAATATTTTGGGACTTGTTGGTGTATTGGGTCGAGGTTCCGAGGGCCTTGGGTGAGTTTCGGATGGTTAACGGATCAAAAGTGGGACTTAGCTGCTGCAATATTTTAGCTGGAAATTCTTGTCAAAATCGGGTTGCCTGTCAAAAATCGGACTCCCTGTCAAAATCGGACTCCCTGTCAAAAATCATACTCCCTGTCAAAATAGGACTCCCTGTCAAAATAGGACTCCCTGTCAAAAATCGGACTCCCTGTCAAAATCGGGCTCCTTGTCAAAATCAGACTCCCTGTCAAAATCGGACTCCCTATCAAAATCGGACTTCTTGACAAATCGGGCTCCGTGACAGATCTGTAAGTTATAAATACAGGGGACTTCGTCCTATTTGCTATTTTTGACGAATTAGAGCTTGAGGAGAGGCGATTTTGATATATTTTCAAGGAAAACAAATATTGGGGAAAGTGATTCTAACTTGGATTTGCTCAATATACATGAATATATCATTTTTTTCACCATTTAATTAGTGTTTTGAAATAGAAATTTGAGAAACTTTTAGAAATCTCATATAAACAAATTTTTGAGATTTCGGTGTCGTTCCGGAGTTAGATTTGAGTGAAAATGGTATGGTTGGACTCGTAATTGAATGGGTTATCGGATTTTGTGAGTTTTGCCAGATTCCGATACGTGGGCCCCATGGGAAAATTTTGAGCTAATTTCGGATTTTATTGAAAAATATAGTATTTTCTTATGAAATTGATTCCTATAATTTTTGTTGACTGTATCGAATTAATTATGACTAGATACGAGTCGATCGGAGTCAAAATATCGATGAAAAAGCATAATACTTGGTTAAATTGTTGCAAGTCGAGGTAAGTGCCTTGTCTAACCTTGTGTGGGGGAAATTTTCCCTAGGATTGGTATTGATGTTATTATTGAAATGTGTTGAAAGTCGTGTACACGAGGTGACGAGTGTGTACACGGGCTAAATGTAAAAGATTATATTTTTAAATTATGTAGATCACTGTTGCGCATTTATTAAATTATTTTACCTTGTTATATTCTTCATTATTGATCTCAGATATATACTCTAAATTTGTTTGTGCTTTTCCTCCTAATTGTTTTACATGTTTAGTTGAAATTTGATTTTTTTTATTCTGTGCATTATTTGAAGATAGATTTTCTTTAAAATATATATTATTAATATGAAGTATTTGACATTTTTAAATTTGGTATTGAAGCAACATATTAAAGAATTTGAAATATTATTTTGTTGAATTATTTATTCTTGAATATTTTTGTAAGATTTTTGTACGCATTGTGATGGAGCCGTGAGCTCTTTATTGTGGAAAAATATTATTGATGATTTATTTTGACATGAGCCGTGAGCTCTTTATTGTGGAAAAATATTGTTATTGAATTATTTTGTCAAGTTAAATTATTTGAGCACTTGAGGTGCAAATTGTGATATATTGTGATATTGATACGCATGCGGTGGTATAAGGTCTGGGTATTGAAACGCATGCGGTGAGATAAGGGTGGCTTGATACGCATGGCTAGTTGGGGAACTACTAGAAGTCATGCGGTGTGATAAGTATGGCTAAAACGCGGGATACTATTTCGGGAAAAATATTTTCTTTAAAATAAATTGTGAAGGCTCCCGCGGTGAGATAAGGAAATGAGATATTGTAAATTTATTTATGATTTGAGACTACGAGGCGGTAACTCGGGAGTGCCCTTGTTGATATTGATTTATGGCCGCAGTTGCCTTTGATTATTGTTGTGATTTTTTTAAAGTTGAAAAGAATTATGTTTTGTTTCCACGAGGTATTTATTTTCCATTATTTGGTGTAATTAAATGTGACATACTACTTGATTTATTTCCATTTTCAATTTATCTTATAATATTGTTTAAACATTTTACCATGCCATTATTTATTCTCCAGTAGGGCCTGACCTGACCTCGTCACTACTCTACCGAGGTTAGTCTTGGCACTTACTGGGTACCGCTGTGGTGCACTCATACTACGCTTCTGCACATCCTTTTGTGCAGATCTAGGTACATCTTATCAGACCATGCATCAGTAAACTAGTTGTACGAGGAGACTTCGAGGTATATCTGTCAGCGTCCGCAGACTCCGGCGTCCCCTTCTATCTTACTATGTTGTCTTCCTTATTTGCTTTAGACTCTGATGTATAAAGACATAGAGAATAAATTCTTAGAAGCTTGTGACTTATTTCTACCGGGTTTTGGGAGTTGAAATTGTTTAATTATAGTTTAATTATTTCAGATATTTATTATTATTCCGCATTGATAGGCTTACCTAGTCTTAGAGACTAGGTGCCATCACGACATCCTATGGAGGGAATTTGGGGCCGTGATAGTATTTTCAGAGTGAGTGTTACAGTTGTGGTGTTTCTGGAGGTGATTAAGAAGAATACAGTTTCTTTAGGGCCGTATGGCGTTGTGGTTCTATGCTAGGGTTCGTGGGGGAGTTGTGGTTAATGATCGTGGTGATTTAGCAAGGAGAAGTATCAATTTGAAGGCAAATTCGGAAGGGACTCGGAGAAAATAGGACAATTGGGTAGTAGACTGGACCAGTATGGTAATGGTAGGATCGGTCCTTTGGGTAATTACGACGTGGTAAGATTTTACAGATGTTTTGGTGGCAATATTCTTGGGTTTGGTGACCTACGTGGCTTGGTTATGTGCAAATGGATTCCAAAGTATTCTTAATGGTTTCTACCGGTGTGGATAACGTGTTGTTTATTGTGATTTTCTCCGGGAAATAAGAAAGAGAAATGTTTCTAACAAAAAGGGTATATAAATTATTGGTGACTCAAAGTTGATAATAAGATTCTTGTGCTTTTCACATGAGGGCAAGATAGATGTTATGTGTTGTGCGGAAGTTAGATTTACATGTACGAGGTGGCAGTACAGTCTTGAAGGGAAGGTAACGAATGTTGGACAATGATGGACGGCTCCAAATAACTAGATGAATACTATTACTACTTGGTGTTGTATAAGAAGGGGGCGGACTTCAAAAGGCGCATTGTATTTTGACTTATGGATGTATAAATTAGTATTGCGGTACTCACATGGTTGATAGACTCATGCTGCATGGAAGAATTATGTAATGACCCAACCGGTCATTTTAAATTTTAGAACCTCGTTCCCTAAAATAAAACTTCATGTAGGTGCTTGTAATGATTTATGAGTTGCGGGGATGGTTGGTTCGGGATTTGGAAGTGTTTGGAGTGAAACCGGAACATTTGGTTTCTTAAGTTGGCCTTAATGTATTAAGTTTGACTTCGGTCAACATTTTGAGAAAATGACCTCGGAATAGAATTTTGATGATTCCAACAGCTCCGTATGGTGATTTTGGACTTAGGAGCGTGATCGGAATTTTATTTGGAAGTCTGTGGTGAAATTAGGCTTGAAATGGCTAAAATAGGAATTTAAAGTTTGAAAGTTTGACCAGGGAGTTGAATTTTTGATACCATAGTCAGAATCCAGTTCCGAAACTTTTCATAGCTCCGTTATGTAATTTATTTCTTGTGTGTAAAATTTGAGGTAAATCGGAGTTGATTTGATAGGTTCCGGCATTGAATGTAGAAGTTGAAAACTCTTAGTTTCATTAAGCTTGAATTGGGGTATGATTCATGATTTTAGCATTGTTTGATGTGATTTAGAGGTTCAACTAAGTTCGTATGATGTTTTAGGACTTGTTGGTATATTAGGTTGAGGTCCCGAGGGCCTCGGGTGAGTTTCGGATGGTTAACGGATCAAAAGTTGGACTTAAAAAGCTGCTGCAATTTTCTCTTCTACTGCATATTCTGGGCTGTGATCGAGCCTCAAATCAAGCCCCAGATATCGAGCCCCAGATATCGAGCTTCAGATCGAGGCCTGATTCGAAGCCAGGGATGAGGCTCAGTATCAAAGCCTCGATCGAAGGCAAGGCTCGAGGGCATGATCGAAGGTAATGCTCGAGGGCTAGGATTGAAACCCATGCTCGATGCCCTGATCGAAGGTACATCTCGAGGGCCAGGATTGAGACCCAAGATTGAGGTTCACAATCGAAGGTTCAAGATCGATGCCATGATTCAGGGTATGATCGAAGGCCTAACCTCGATACCCTGATCGAAGCCGAGATCGAAGGCAAGGCTCGAGGGCATGATCGAAGGTATGGCTCGAGGGCTATGATCGAAGGCCCAACCTCGATGCCCTGATCGAGGCCATGACTGAGGTCTAGGCTCGAGCCTGTGATCGAAGCCCCGATTGAGGCCCAGTTCGAGGGCCAGTTCCGAAGGCTGCTGGGCAGTGTTATAAAAAGAGGGCATTCGTCCCATTTGCCATTTTTGACGAACTTGAGCTTGAGCAGAGATGACTTTTGGCAGATTTTCAAGGGAAAAACATTGGGGTAAGTGATTCTAACTCGGATTTGGTCTACATATACAAGTATATCATTGTTTTCACAATCTAATTAGTGTTTTGAGATTGAAATTTGGAAAAATCTAGAAATCTCATAGAAACGAAATTTTGAGATTTCGGTATCGATTCAGAGTCGGATTTGAGTGAAACTGGTATGGTTGGACTCGTAATTGAATGGGTTGTCGAATTTCGTAACTTTCGCCGTATTTCTAGATGTGGGCCCCGCGAGCGAATTTTTAATTAATTTCGGAATCTTTTCTTAAAAATGTAGTATCAT
This sequence comes from Nicotiana tomentosiformis, assembly GCF_000390325.3. NCBI lineage: Eukaryota > Viridiplantae > Streptophyta > Magnoliopsida > Solanales > Solanaceae > Nicotiana > Nicotiana tomentosiformis. Next base: position 128,858,388 of record NC_090815.1, on the reverse strand, counting down.
ATAATAAACATATTGTCCTTCCGGAGGCACATAAGAAAATGTCCTCCTTTCTTGTGGAGCGGGCCGAACGCCTCGGCAGGATAGATGCATCTATGGATCGCACCGCACATCCCTCGGCAGTGTACACGACACTCTGGATCGGGTCGTACGTCCTCGGCAGAAATCGTGCTTAATAATAATAATTACACGATACTTTAATAATTTATTTCAGATTGAGAAGCTAATTAATAAATTGGAAAAATCCTTGGAATTTAATGAATTATTATTCTTGCTTGTTAAGGAATTAATTGTTACTCCTGTAAATGAGATTTAATTGATAAATTGGAAATTATTTGAGTTGAAGGAATTTAATTAATATATTGAGAATTGTTACATTCGAATGAATTTGATTATTTCCGCTGAGTAAATAAATTATTTGTAAATTCTGTAAATCATGCTGATTTAAATATCTTAGTTTTACTTCAATTATTATTGACCTATAGTGAGTGTCAAAGTCGGACATCTCGTCTCTACCACTTTGAGATTAGGCTTGATACTTACTGGGTACACGTTGTTTACGTACTCATTCTACACTTGCTTCACTTTTTGTGCAGGATCTGAGACAGGTACTAGTGGAGGACCTATCATCACATACCCATGTCATCCCGAGGCATATTGGTGAGCTACCTTTCTGAGCCGTTCTACAGCTACTAGTGTCTCTTCTGATATTTCTATTCTGTCTACTGTATTTCAGACAGTATTTGGAGTTTTGTATAATCTACTAGATGCTCATGCACTTGTGACACCGGGTCTTGGCACACACATTAGTAGAAATTGGTATTTTATTATCTTCTTGGAATAAAAGTTTAACAAATGTATGTTTGACTTATTAGTTGGCTTGCCTAGCTGTAGTGTTGGGCGCCATCACGACCTATAGGCGAATTTGTGTCGTGACAACATGGTATCAAAGCACTAGGTTCACGTAGGTCTCACAAGTTATGAGCAGACCTAATAGAGTCTTGCGGATCGGTATGGAGACGTCTGTACTTATCTTCGAGAGGCTATATGGTGTTAGGAAACTACATTTCTTCATATTATATCGTGCAATTGATGTAGTACTAAATATCCTTCTATTATTCTCTCACGGATGGTGAGAACACGCTCTAATGAGATTCCAGACGAGGGAAGAGCTATTCCCCCAGTTGCTAGAGGCTGAGGCTGAGGCCGATGGAGGGCTTGTGGATCCAGCAGAGAATCCCATTATTGAGGAGCAGGGTGAGGTGCTTGTGGAAGAGCCAGCTCCGGTGGACTTCACATCTGCACCAGGATTTCAGGATGTCTTGGGTCGTATGCTGCGATTCATGGATAATATGACTCAGGCCGTTTTATTTCCGTCAGACCCAGCCACATCTTAGGCGGGCGGGGGAGCACAGACCCCTACCGCGCAGGCTCATGGACAAGCAGCTGCTGTATATCAAACCCAGGGTGCACTACCCATGGGTGGAGTCCAGCCAGTGGCAGTAGCTACACCTGAGCCTAGGCCAGTTGTAGCCGCAGATCCTCAGAAACTATTGGATAGATGGACTAGGCTACATCCTCTGTCTTCTGGGGTGAGCGACATGAGGATCCACAGGATTTCATTGATCGTTGCAAGGATAGACTGTACAACATTAGGATATTGGAGTCCCATGGGGTTGATTTCGCTACTTTTCAGCTAGAGGGTAGAGCCCGTAGATGGTGGCAGTCTTATGCTCTTGGCAGACCAGCAGATTCTCCTCCCATGACTTGGGACAGGTTCACCCGTATCTTCTTGGACAGGTATATTCCACCCTCCCAGAGGGAAGAGTTGCGGTTTCAGTTTGAGCAGCTCCAGCAGGGTCAGATGTCAGTGACCGATTATGAGGCGAGGTTTTCTGAATTATCTCGCCATGCACTAATGATACTCCCTACTGAGGCGGAGAGAGTGCGAAGGTTTGTAGCCGGTTTACATATTGGTATTCAGGCCACTATGGCTTGAGAGGTTGAGATGGGTACTTCTTATGAGCGAGTTGTGGAGATAGCCCAGAGGATTGAGGGTGTACGTCAGCGGAGCCGAGAGCAGATTATGACAGATAAGCGGTTCAAGTACTCTGGAGAGTTCAGAGGTGCTCCGTCCGGGGGCAAAGGTCAGTTCGTGAGGGGACAGTCCAGCAGACCCTCATAACCAGCACCACCACCTCCTCGAGGTGCTCCAGTGCGACCTTATCTCAGTGCTATTCAAGAGAGTTCTTATCGCCCACCAGCTATTCAGGGTCCTCTCAGTGGGTATTGAGTTCCCCAGGGCCAGACTCTTAGTCAGCAGCCCATCGCACCAAAGAGTTATTACGAGTGCGGGGATCCCAGTCACATGCGGAGGTTTTGCCCCAGGCTTCCGGGTAGACCAGTACAGCACGGTCAGCAGCCTATGCTTACCGGACCAGTTGCTCCACCAGTAGTCCGACCACCCAGAGGTGGAGGACAGGTGGGTAGGGGCCGTCCTAGAGGTGGAGGTCAGCTAGGCGGAGGCCACCGAATTGGCGCTCCAGCTCGGTTTTATGCTTTTCTGGCTAGACCAGATGCGGAGGCCTCAGATGCCGTGATTACAGGTATTATTTCTGTTGGTGGCAAAGATGCCTCAGTATTATTTGATCCGGGATCTACGTATTCATATGTGTCATCTCTATTTGCTCCATTCTTGGGCATTTCTCGTGAGTCCTTGAGTACTCCTGTTTATGTGTCCACTCATGTGGGCGATTCTATGGTTGTGGACCGGATCTACCGGTCCTGTATTATTACATTTTATGGTTATGAAACTAGAGCAGATCTCCTATTGCTTGAGATGATCGATTTTGAAATTATTCTGGGTATGGACTGGTTGTCTCCATATCATGCTATTCTAGACTGTCATGCCAAGACTGTTACCTTGGCTATTCCAGCATTGCCTAAGCTGGAGTGGAAGGGTTCGCCTGTTAATTCATTTAATCGAGTTATTTCTTTTATAAAGGCTCAACACATGGTTGAGAAGGGTTGTTTGGATTATCTAGCCTATGTTCGGGATACTACTGCAGAGACTCTGGCTATTGATTCAGTGCCTGTAGTTCGGGAGTTCCCCGATGTATTCCCGTCAGATCTTCCAGGTATGCCACCTGATCGTGATATTGATTTCTGTATTGACTTGGATTCAGATACCCAGCCTATATCTATCCCACCGTATAGTATGGCTCCAAAAGAATTAAAAGAATTGAAAGAACAGCTTGAAGAGTTACTAGCCAAAGGGTTTGTCAGACCGAGTATATCGCCTTGGGGTACACCGGTATTATTTGTGAAAAAGAAGGATGGAACAATGCGAATGTGTATTGATTATCGCCAATTGAACAAAGTCACTATTAAGAACAAGTACCCGTTGCCGCGTATTGATGATCTATTTGACCAGTTGCAGGGTGCTAGGGTATTCTCTAAGATCGACTTGAGGTCGGGGTACCATCAGTTGAAGATTCGGGATTCGGATGTTCCGAAGACTGCTTTCCGTACTAGATATGGTCATTATGAGTTTCTGGTAATGTCTTTTGGTTTAACTAATGCACCGGCAACATTTATAGATCTGATGAATAGGGTATTCAGGCCATATATTGACTCATTTGTCATTGTATTCATTCATGACATTTTGATCTACTCACATAGTAAGGAGGAGCATGAGCAGCATATGAGAGTAGTGCTTCAGACATTGCGGGAACAAAAGCTATATGCTAAGTTCTTTAAATGTGAGTTTTGGCTAGAGTCTGTAGCATTTTTGGGTCATATCGTATCGGGCGAAGGTATTAAAGTTGATCCCAAAAAGATTAAGGCAGTTCAGAATTGGCATCGTCCCACTTCGGCGACGGAGATCAGGAGTTTTCTGGGTTTGGTAGGTTATTATCGTCGGTTCGTGGAAGGTTTTTCATCTATTGCAGCACCTTTGACCAAATTAACCCAGAAGGGTGCTCCATTCCGATGGTCCGATGATTGTGAGGTGGTCTTTCAGAAGCTCAAGACATCATTGACTACAGCACCAGTGTTAGTGTTGCCTTCTGGTTCGGGGATGTATACAGTGTATTGCGACGCTTCGCGCGTTGGCTTGGGTTGTGTATTGATGCAGGAAGGGCAAGTTATTGCATATGCTTCACGTCAGTTGAAGCCCCACGAAAATAATTATCCGGTACATGATTTGGAGTTAGCTGCGATTGTTCAGGCTCTTAAGATTTGGAGGCATTATCTTTATGGGGTGTCTTGTGAAGTTTACACTGATCATCGCAGTTTGCAACATTTGTTCAAGCAGAAAGATCTTAATTTGAGGCAGCGTAGATGGCTGGAGTTACTAAAAGATTATGATATTACTATCTTGTATCATCCGGGCAAAGCAAATGTGGTTGTAGATGCCTTGAGTAGAAAGGCGGAGAGTATGGGTAGTTTGTCTTTCATTTCAACAGAGGAAAGTCCATTAGCCTCAGATATTCAGTCCTTGGCTAACAGACTTGTGAGGCTGGATGTTTCAGAGCCCAGCCGAGTTCTTGCATGTGTTGTGGCCCGTTCTTCACTATTTGAACAGATCAAGGCTCGCCAGTATGATGACCCACACCTGGTGGTTCTTCGTGAAACGGTACTACGAGGTGATGCCAAGTTACTATTATAGCGGATGGTGTTCTGCGACTCCAGGATCGTCTATGTGTTCCTAATATGGATGGACTGAGGAAAAAGATCCTGGATGAGGCACACAGTTCTCGATATTCTATTCATCCAGGTGCTACGAAGATGTATCATGACTTGACGTAGCATTATTGGTGGCGACAAATGAAAAAGGACATAGTTGAGTATGTAGCTCGGTGTCTAAATTGCCAGCAAGTTAAATATGAGTACCAAAGGCCAAGTGGCCTACTCCAGCAGATGACCATACCAAAGTGGAAATGGGGACTAATTACTATGGATTTTGTAGTTGGGTTGCCGCGGACCTTGAGGAAGTTTGATGCAGTTTGGGTGATTGTTGACAGGTTGACCAAGTCGGCACATTTTATTCCTGTTGTGACTACGTATACTTCAGAGAGGTTGGCCCAGATTTATATTCAGGAGATAGTTCGGTTGCACGGTGTGCCAATTTCCATCATATCAGATAGAGGCCCTCAGTTTACTTCACATTTCTGGAGAGCAGTACAGAGTGAGTTAGGGACCCATGTAGAGCTCAGCACAGCCTTTCATCCACAGACCGATGGGCAGTCAGAGAGGACAATTTAGATTTTTGAGGATATGCTCAGGGCATGTGTGATTGACTTTGAAGGTCAGTGGGATCGTTTCCTGCCTTTGGACGAGTTTGCTTATAATAACAGTTACCAATCCAGCATCGAGATGGCTCCATTTGAGGCTTTATATGGTCGGCGATGTCGTTCACCTATCGGATGGTTTGAGCCAGGTGAGGCTAAGTTATATGGTACTGATTTGGTAAGTGATGCCTTGGAAAAGGTAAATTTGATTCAGGAGCTACTTTGTACAACTCAGTCCAGACAAAAGAGTTACGCGGATCAGAAAGCACGTGATATATCATTTATGGTAGGTGAAAAAGTTCTCTTGAAGGTTTCGCCGATGAAGGGAATCATCAGATTCGGGAAGAAGGGCAAGTTGAGCCCAAGGTTTATAGGCTCATTTGAGGTGTTAAAACGAGTTGGGGAGGTTGCTTATGAGCTTGCATTGCCTCCCAACCTATCGGGAGTTCATCCGGTTTTTCACGTATCTATGCTCCGTAAGTATTATGCCGACCTATCACATGTGTTAAACTTCAGCACAGTTCAGCTAGATAATAGCTTGGGTTATGAAGAGGAACCAATTGCCATTGTTGATAAACAGGTTCGCCATTTGAGGTCCAAGAGGATTTCTACAGTAAAAGTCCAGTGGAGGGGCCAACCAGTCGAGGAAGCGACTTGGGAGACCGAGGAAAACATGCGGAGCAGATATCCAGACTTATTCAGCACTTCAGGTATAATTCTAAACCCGTTCGAGGACGAACGTTTGTTTAAGAGGTGGAGAATGTAATGACCCAACCCATCATTTTAACTTTTAGAACCCCGTTCCCTAAAATAAAACTTCTTGTATGTGCTTGTAATGATTTATGACTTGCGTGGATGGTTGGTTCGGGATTTGGAAGTGTTTGGAGTGAAACCGGAACATTTGGTTCCTTAAGTTGGCCTTAATGTATTAAGTTTGACTTCGGTCACATTTTGAGAAAACGACTCCGGAATAGAATTTTGATGATTCCAACAGTTCCGTATGGTGATTTTGGACTTAGGAGCGTGATCAGAATTTTATTTGGAAGTCCGTGGTGAAATTAGGCTTGAAATGGCTAAAATAGGAATTTAAAGTTTGAAAGTTTGACCGGGGAGTTGACTTTTTGATACCGGAGTCGGAATCCAATTCCGAAAATTTTCATAGCTCCGTTATGTAATTTATGACTTGTGTGTAAAATTTGAGGTCAATCGGAGTTGATTTGATAGGTTCCGGCATTGAATGTAGAAGTTGAATTCTCTTAGTTTCATTAAACTTGAATTGGGGTATAATTCATGGTTTTAGCGTTGTTTGATGTGATTTAGAGGTTCGACTAAGTTCGTATAATATTTTAGGACTTGTTGGTATATTTGGTTGAGGTCCCGAGGGCCTCGGGTGAGTTTCGGATGGTTAACGGATAAAAAGTTGGACTTAAAAAGTTGCTGCAATTTTCTCTTCTGCCTCATATTCTGGGCTGTGATCGAGCCTCAGATCGAGGCCTGAGTCGAAGCCGGGGACGAGGCTCAGTATCAAAGCCTCGATCGAAGGCAAGGCTCGAGGGCATGATCGAAGGTAATGCCCGAGGGCTAGGATCGAGACCCTTGCTCGATGCCCTGATCGAAGGTCCATCTCGAGGGCCAGGAGTGAGACCCAAGATCGAGGGTCACAATCGAAGGTTCAAGCTCTATGCCATGATTGAGGCTATGATCGAAGGCCTAACCTCGATACCCTGATCGAAGCCCAGATCGAAGGCAAGGCTCGAGGGCATGATCGAAGGTATGGCTCGAGGGCTATGATCGAAGACCCAACCTCGATGCCCTGAACGAGGCCATGACCGAGGTCCAGGCTCGAGCCTGTGATCGAAGCCCCGATCGAGGCCCAGTTCGAGGGCCAATTCCGAAGGCTGCTGGGTAGTGTTATAAAAAGAGGGCATTCGTCCCATTTTCCATTTTTGACGAACTTGAGCTTGAGCAGAGATGACTTTTGGCAGATTTTCAAGGGAAAAATATTGGGGTAAGTGATTCTAACTCGGATTTGGTCTACATATACAAGTATATCATTGTTTTCACAATCTAATTAGTGTTTTGAGATTGAAATTTGGAAAAATCTAGAAATCTCATAGAAATGAAATTTTGAGATTTCGGTATCGATTCGGAGTCGGATTTGAGTAAAACTGGTATGGTTGGACTCGTAATTGAATGGGCTATCGGATTTCGTAAATTTCGCTGGATTTCGAGATGTGGGCCCCGCGAGAAAATGTTTAATTAATTTCGAGATCTTTTCTTTAAAATCTAGTATTTTCTTATAGAATTGATTCCTATAATATTTAGTGATTGTATCGAATTATTTTGGCTAGATTCGAGCCAGACGGAGTTGGATAATCGTGGAAAAGAAAAATTTGTGGATTAAATAGGAGCAAGACGAGGTAAGTCTCTTGTCTAATCTTGTGAGGGGGAAATTACCTCATAGGTGATTAAGATTAAATAATTGTTGCTAATTGTGGGGGCTACGTACGCACGAGTTGACGAGAGTCCGTGCGTAGCTACTATTATTGCTAAAGTCTGGGTACTTTAGGACTCAAAGCATGTATTACTTGTGTAAATTGTATTCTTTGATTAATTAATATTAATTGATATATATATATATATATATGAATATATTGTGAATTGTTTGATAAAGATATTAAAGGATGAAAATCTCATAGGCTTGATAAAGATGTCAAAAGAAATTGTTCTCCTCCCAAATTTATCATATAATAAACATACTGTCCTTCCGGAGGCACATAAGAAAATGTCCTCCTTTCTTGTGGAGTGGGCCGAACGCCTCGGCAGGATAGATGCATATATGGATCAGGCCGCACGTCCCTCGGCAGTGTACACGACACTCTGGATCGGGTCGTACGTCCTCGGCAGAAATCGTGCTTAATAATAATAATTACACGATACTTTAGTAATTTATTTCAGATTGAGAAGCTAATTAATAAATTGGAAAAATCCTTGGAATTTAATGAATTATTATTCTTGCTTCTTAAGGAATTAATTGTTACTCCTGTAAATGAGATTTAATTGATAAATTGGAAATTATTTGAGTTGAAGGAATTTAATTAATATATTGAGAATTGTTACATTCGAAGGAATTTGATTATTTCCGCTGAGTAAATAAATTATTTATAAATTCTGTAAATCATGCTGATTTAAATATTTTAGTTTTACTTCAATTATTATTGACCTATAGTGAGTGTCAAAGTCGGCTATCTCGTCTCTACCACTTTGAGATTAGGCTTGATACTTACTGGGTACACGTTGTTTACGTACTCATACTACACTTGCTGCACTTTTTGTGCAGGATCTGAGATAGGTACTAGTGGAGGACCTATCATCACATACCCATGTCATCCCGAGGCATAGTGGTGAGATGCCTTTCTGAGCCGTTCTGCAGCTACCAGTGTCTCTTCTGATATTTCTATTCTGTCTATTGTATTTCAGACAGTATTTGGAGTTTTGTATAATCTACTAGATTCCCATGCACTTGTGACACCGGGTATTGGTACACACATTAGTAGAAATTGGTATTTTATTATCTTCTTGGAATAAAAGTTTAACAAATGTATGTTTGACTTATTAGTTGGCTTGCCTAGCTGTAGTGTTGGGCGCCATCACGACCTATAGGCGAATTTGGGTCGTAACAAATTACTTGTGGAATAATCGTGCATGAAAGATGTGTTAGTCATTTGAAGGCTAGAATTGGGATCATTTATGATGATTCACGTGTCCTATAAATTTGGAATTTGGGAGTTTCAGGAGCAGATTGTTCATGGTTGCGGACTGTGAAGTCGTGACCGAAGCGAGTCAGATGATATGATGTATTATGAATCAGTCGCGGTGAATTTTTGGAGGGTTAATTGTTTATTTATGGGTGACCAGAGTTGATTTGGGGGTCCATTGATAGGACCAATTAAGAAGTGTATTCTACACCGAGCCGGAATGGTTGGCTCCATACTACTATTGTTGAGGGATGTGTCATTCAGTTAACGTTGAACTTATTCGTGTTCTAAAAAGATCGGTGAGTTCCTCCTTTATGCTACGAGGAGTTGTGGTTCATTGGTTATGTGCACAGATGGTGCGGTTCTATTTAAGCTTTATAGCGGAATTTGAGAGTATTTGGGTATTGCATGATCGGTTGCGTAATGGTTATGTTCTTTCAAGGTTTTGTGTGGCATTTTTGTCCTTTGCCTCTTTGTGGTTATTGAGTTTGAGCGGGGTGGCTCGAGGTATATTTTATGAACCTTGTGTTAGAATCGGGTGATGGTTCTACGGTGTATGATGAATTTTCAACATTTCGTTGTGGAGGTAATTATTAATCTTGCGGGGTAGTTCTCTCATTTGAGTCATATTTTTTTTCATGACTGAGTACATTTGAATTGTTGCGCATTGGTGCACGGATTGCACGAGTTGTGGCTCTGAGTTATATTGGTGTGGTATGTTTGTGGAACAGTAATGTTTAGTAATATAAGGTCATTGGACCTGGAATGGGTACTATCAGGTTTAATTTTGGTATATTCGGGAGTATAATATTGAAAGTCGGCTCAGAAAGTGATTGCGGTTCTAGTTGGGGCAAGAGAGCTCCTTGACTTGTTGATCTAGTGAGTGGTCATGAAATTTCGCATGTTTCTTTTATTATCAACAATGTGCGAAGGTTTTGGGATGCGGTTTGGTTTGATATGGGTTTAATACTAGTATGTGATTGGTTTTGGAGTAGTCACTGCGATCGGGAATAGTGCTACGAGCATGCGAGTTGTGTGATATGTTAGGTGATTATGTCTGTGGTTATGGTGATGGTTATGGCTTGATACAACTTGTTCAAACTCATACATGAATGTAAGATACGTGTCTTGAAAGAAATTCTAAAGGTTGGAAATTAAACTCCAAGGTTTATGGACTAAGGTTAAATTAATGATTTTCAGTTGAATTGTGTAGTCAAACCTATGTGGAATAGGGTGACGTGGGTTCACCCCCGGGTACGTGTGTGGTAAGATGGAACAGTGATTTAATGGCTTAGAAATAACTCTTGACATGTTCGAGGATGAACGAATGTTTAAGTGGGGGAGAATGTAACGACCCGCCTGGTCATTTTGAATATTACAACCCTGTTTCCCCATTTACTGCTCAAATTATACTATACAGTTATTGTGTGAATTGCCGGGGTAAATGGTTCGGGTCCGGTGAGGTTTTGGAATGAATTGGAACACTTAGTTCCAAGGTTTAAAGCTTAAGTAAAAATAGTAACCGGATGTGGACTTATGTGTAAACGACCTCGGATTTGAATTTTGATAATTCCAATAGCTCCGTATGGTGATTTTGGACTTAGGAGCGTGTCCGAAAAATTATTTGGAGGTCCGTAGTGGAATTAGTCTTGAAATGCCGAAAGATGAATTTTTGGGAAGTTTGATCGGGGGGTTGACTTTTTGATATAGGGTTCGGAATCCGATTCTGGAAATTGGAATAGGTCCGTAATGTGAAATATGACTTGTGTGCAAAATTTGAGGTCAATCGGACGTGATTTGATGTGTTTCGGCACAAGATATAGAATTTGAAGTTTCAAAGTTCAATGATTTTAAATTTAGGTGTGATTCGTCGTTTCAATGTTGTTATGTGTGTTTTGAGGCCTTGAGTAGGTCTGTGTTATGTTATGGGACTTGTTGGTATTTTCGTATGGGGTCCCAAGAGACTCGGGTGAGTTTTGGATGGTTAACGGATCAAATTTGGACTTAAGGAAATGCTGAAACTGCTGCCTACTGGTGTGATCGCACCTGCAAAGTTTTGATCGCAGGTGCGAAGCCGCATGTGCACGAAATCAATCGCAGAAGCGGTCAAGAGTGGAACTGGGCAGTGCTCGCAGGTGCGAATAAATCGCCCGCATCGGCAAAGCCGAATGTCCGAAGGGTTGGCGCAGAAGTGGAAAAGGTTGAGGAAGCCTAGAAGCGCAGGAGTGGAATTTTTATCCGTAGGCGCGGAGTCACATCCGCGCTTGGATCTCCTTAGAAGCGTTCTAGCTCGCAAATGCGCCCATTTGTCCGCAAAAATGAGGGTCGCATGTGCGACCCCTTGTCCGCAGATGCGGAAATCGCTGGGACAGAACCTTAAATTCGAGGGTTCGACATTTTCACCCATTTTCGGATTTTGGACCTCGGGTTGGGCGAATTTGGAGAGGAAATTTTTTACACAACTTGGAGTAAGTATTCTTAACTTCCTTGTGACTATATTCCATGAATTAATCTTCATTTTTGGTGTAAGATTATCGAATCTTCGAGAGAAATAGAAGGAGATTTCTATAATGTCACAAAAACTAAATTTTCGAGTTTGAATACCGATTTGGAGTCAGATTTGAGTGAAATTAGTATGGTTGAACTTGTAATTGAATGAGTTATCGTATTTTGTACGTTTCGTCAGATTTTGAGACGTGGGCCCCACTGGTAATTTTTGGGGCGTAATTTCGGAGTTTTGTGGAAAATATTAGCATTTGAATATGGAATTAATTTATATAAATTGTGTGGACTGAATTAAATTAATTGTGGTAGATTCAAGCCGTTCGGAAGTTGATACGCGCATAATGGGATTTCTGGAGCATTGTTTAGCTTGCTCGACATTAGATTTGGCTTGTTCGAGGTAAGTAACTCTTCTAATCTTGGAGCTGAGGGTATGAACCCTGAATATATGTATTATGTGAAGTGTTGGGAGGTGACACACATGCTAGGTGACGAGGATGTGGGCGTGCACTACAGAAATTATAACATAATTATTTTTGTGGAATTATTTACTTCTAGTATTATTTGCTTTATGTTGTCATGGACTATTGGTTTTGAACCCGACCTTGGTGGAAGCTCGTCACTACTTTCAACCTAAGCCTAGGTTTGTTACTTACTCAGTATATGGGGTCGGTTGTACTGATACTACACTTCTGCACATTGCGTGCAGATGTTGGCTGATGTTGTTGTTGTGCTCGATGGTTGCGGGATTTGAAGATGTACCTGCGTTTATGTTGTAGCTGCCTCTTGTTCAGGGTAGCCTTAGATTTATAAAAGCATTATTTATGTATTAGTCAAACATACTATGTATTTATTTTATTTCCGCTTTGTATACTCTATTCTTAGAAGCTCATGATTTGTACTACCAGTTCTTGGGGATTGTATAAGATTAAGTTCTTATTTACTTAAATTACTTTAATAATTATTATTGGAATTGGATAGTTGGTAATTTGTTGACCTAACGGGTTAGGTTAGGTGCCATCACGACTAGTTAGATTTTGGGTAAGTGAACCGCCTTAGCCTCGTCACTACTTCGTCGAGGTTAGGCTCAACACTTACAAGTACATAGGATCGGTTGTACTGATAATACAATCTGCACTTCTAGAATCATTACCAATGGCACGCTGTGCGCCTAAGTGCAGATTTCTAAGTTGGTCCCAGTGGCGTACCATAGACTTGCTCAAATTTCAACTACTCAGAGGAGACTTGAGGTACAACTGCACGGCGTCCGCAGTTCTGAAGTCACCGTCTACTTTATTTTAGTTGTGTGTTTGTTTCCCGATAACTTTATTTTATTCAGACCTTTATTTGTATTATTCTAGAAGCTCGTGCACTTGTGACACCAATTCTGGGATGATATTTAGACACCGTTATTTTTATGGATTATTCACTACATTTCAGACTTTACTTCCGCATTTGTTTCTTTGTTATTAATAAATTTAATTTTTTTTTAAAATGGATAATATTATTCTAACGTTGGTTTGCCTAGGAAGTGAAATGTTAGGCGTCATCACGGTCCGAAGGTGGAAATTTTGGATCGTGACAATTATATATATTATTCGACGGATTTAAGTTTTTCAGTAGCATGACGGGCATATTTTTCTTCAAAAGTAACCTATATGCAATGGAAGATTAATTTTACCTTAGTCTATTATATATATGATGACACTAATATACGTAAAAATAATAACTTGACAACAAATTTGGATGGTAGAAGGCCATTTGATATTAAAGTATTTGAGTATTCTTTTTGGTAGTAATTATTGGTATCATCTTTTGCTGAATCAAAATTAAAAAATATTTTGTTTTTACCATAAAACTTAGCAATCAGTCTTTTATTTAGTTGATCAATTTATTTTTGCTAGCTAAGATAGCTCTTTAATTTCTATCATGTAATTTGCACAAATTGCATTTAATTTAATGATGATAATATTTTTTCTTATTAAATGCACTATTATTGCCATTGTGGTTGATAACCAAGTGTTCTAGAAGAACCAAATCATTTTTTTCGTTTTCGACCGGAAGCAAGAAGTCACTGAATGTTAGATCTATTCTTACTTTTATATTTCTTGTCATTTGAATTATTTTCATTTGAGGCTATAAGTATAATTTTGGTAAGCTATCTTATATGGTCTTTGCTTTTGTCGATTTTGGAACTACTGATAGTACTTGACAGAAACCACCTCACAACTATTACTTTTCTACCAAAACGGTTCATTGATATCCAATATATCTCTAGAACTCTAGGCAATTGTTTCGATTCTTTGAGGCTTAGTCATAAGTGCTTCATCCCATATTATTAATTTGACTTTCCTTACAAATTTAGCACTATTGCTCTGCTTTGATATATTTGTGATGTTTATTTTAATTTTTTGAAGAGGTATATCAAATCTAAAGTGAGTTGTACGACCTCGTAATAAAATCGTTGTCGGTACACCACTTATTATAATTACTAACAATATCATGTCTCTTGATCTGACATTTACAAGTAATGACATAGGAATATTATTTCGATTCCGCCAGAGACATCTACAAATGATAATCCCGCTATTCTATAGTCGACTCTGTATAATATAGTCTTGAAAGCTTGTTCTTGTTCAGAATTTAGCTTTGATTGTGCTTCCTCAGACACTTGTATGGCCTTCTTAATACTATATTAATCTTTTTTACTTTGTGATCTAATTTCTTTTAATCTCTACCGCTCCTTTTATTGAATAAATTTATGTACCTTAAGATTTTTTTAACTTGAAAAATAATTTTACTCATGATGAATTTAAAAAATAATTGAATTGGATTATTTTGTTAATAATTAATTGAAAGATTTGATTATTTGGTCTTAACATAAAAAATAATTTATTTTCTGTCCATTCGGATTCTTAAGATTAGTCCACCTCTTTTTTTGAATATTTAATCATAATTATAATTTTATCCACCATAAATTTTATTTTCAAAGAGTAAAAGAACGATCTGACATTCAACTTTTAGATCATTATATAAGCAAAATCATCAATGGTATTGACTCTTACCAACCTTTTTCTTTATCTTTCTGACACATTTATATTCTTAAAAAAATCATTGTTGTTCTTTAATAATTGGGAAATAATAATTACTTAATGAATTTTCTCATTAAATTTGTTATCTTCTAAAAATTGTATCACAAAAAGAATTCTTTTTCACCTTGTTCGTGAAACTAATATTTAGAAGGAAATTACAAAAAAAAAAAAAAAATACGATCAAGACAAAAGTAATGTTTATCTTAGCACAATAAAATTTTGAAGGATAAATTTAATTTGCATAGGATTATACGGTGATATCTTATTAGTTTACTTTATATATAACTGGCTTACTTTGAAAAACTGAATGGATTCTTATAAATTTGTGGTCTTTGGTCTAGAGTTGCTGTAGAAATACACATGTAGTCTCCCACTCTCCTACACGGCAACAAATAAGGGTTTTGGCGTTAAATTAGTAAAGTAATCCCTTTTTTCTCGCGATTTTATCGACTTCATAGTTAATTACAATTTTATCCTAAATAAAGTTATTAAATTGCTCAATATTTTAAAATTATTTTGGTAAACCGACATTGTATTCATACTTTTATAATAATGCTAGTCTCTATGTTCGTGCCTTGCACGAGCATTTTGAATCCGAGAGTCAAAATCTCTAAGACCTTAAATCAGCCAATTTAGTGCAAGATGATTATGATTTGTGGTTTAGTGCAAGAGGAATATGATGGGTCAAAATCTCTAAGTCTGATTTCGCTAAGGTTTCATACTAAATTATCTGATTTAGGAATATGTTATATGGTTTAAAAATGCTCTAAGACTTTAAATTAGACATCAAAATCTATGAATATTCATATATGCTTGATCTATGGTATGATGTTGTATTGATTGTATAGAGCACTACATAAGCTTTTATGGCTTTATGCTAGACCCTATTCAAAGGGTTTTTGTTTTCATCTGTCAAACGCATTATTCACTACTGGTATATTCTTACTTTTCTCTAGGATATTAAACCAAATATTATCAAGAAAAAGATACAGTCTGTTTTCAAAAAATAAAGAAATCAAATATCCGATTGGAACTATATATAATCCACCTTTTAAAGCTTAAAACCAATTTCAACAAAAATCTAAACTTCGACGATATAACTGCTACTCCTCGACAACAAAGTAACTCATCGAAACACGCGCATCAACTTAGAGAAGATTTAGAAAGGTTGTATGACAACTTATTGATTGCTCCCAGAAAGAAGTTTGTGAAGTGTTGGTCTTGACTTTATGGGTAAATGGTAGGGATTGCCTTCTTCGGCGATATGGATATAGTTAATTAAGTGACACTTGTAATGTAATTCGAAGTCTTATCATAATCAATTTCGATCGAACTAATTTTGAATTTAAGTTGACACAATTTTAGTTGAATTCAAGGTAGTCTAAATATTACAATTTTATCCAGTGGTGAATTAATTTCTTAAGGAACTAGTTTATTTTTAAAGGGCATAAAAGACGATCAATATTTCAAGAATATTTTCGTCGCTCAACATTTATCGTGAATAAATGTTATATATATATATATAGAATTTAGATATAGATAATAATAATCGCTATGCTCGTGCGTTACACAGATATTTTATGTCAAATAGTACAAAAGCGTACCATAAATAAATATTAGAGTTAGATAATGAGTTGCTTAAAATAAAAGTTATATATTTGTAATGCAAACCAAATCATAATAGCGTTGTGATAATCATCAAAACAATGGAACTAAATATTTTAAAATTACACAATGATACGAATAAATTTATACATTGAATAAAGAATGCAACATTTTTTTATGCACGTTGTTTATCAAATGGCAAGTATAGTATAAATATATTGGAAGTTTATCCAATTCATAATTATTTCCAACGTTACTAATTTGTAGTTATATTAGAAGTTCTAGATATTGGTAGAGTAGGAATTTGTTGTCGGATATGGAGTTTTAATCCGGAAAGAATTTCATTCTTGGGGTAATATTTGGAATATTACAATTAAATCCGTCTTTAACTCAAAATTTTAAGGGCATAAAAGTCTATCAAAGTTTCGATGATATTTTAGTCGTTCAACATTTAACATAAATTATCCGTGCTTATATATATATATATATATATATATATATATATATATATATATATATATAATCTCTATGCTTGTGCATTACACAAATATTTTATGTCAAATATTACAAACGCGTACCATAAATAAATGTTAGAGTTAGATAATGAGTTGCTTAAAATAAAAGTTATATATTTGTAAGGCAAACCAAATCATAATAACGTTGTGATAATCATCACAAAATGGAACTAAATATTTTAAAATTACACAATGATACGAATAAATTTATACATTGAATAAAAAATGCAACATTTTTTTATGCACGTTGTTTATCAAATGACAAGTATAATATAAATACATTAGACGTTTATCCAATTCATAATTATTTCTAACATTACTAATTTGTAGTTGTATTAGAAGTTTTAGATATTGGTAGAGTAGGAATTTGCTGTCGGAAGTGGAGTTTTAATCCGGACAGAATTTCATTCTTGGGGTAATATTTGGAATATTACAATTAAATCCATCTTTAACTCAAAATTTTAAGGGCAAAAAAGTCTATCAAAGTTTCGAGGATATTTTAATCGTTAAACATTTAACTGTCATGACCCGAAATTCCCACCTTCGGACAGTGATGGCGCCTAACATTTCACTTGCTAGGCAAGCCAATGTTAGAATAATATTAACCATTTTTAAAATAATTTTAAATTTATTAATAACAAGGAAACAATTGCGGAAGCAAACTTTTAAATATTGTGAAATAATCCATCAAACAACGGTGTCTAAATACCATCCCAGAATTGGTGTCACAAGTGCACGAGTTTCTGGAATAAATACAAATAAAGGTCTGAATAAAGTAAAGCTGTCTGAAAATAAACACACATGCAAATTAAAATAGACGGGGACTTCAGAACTGCGGACGCCATGCAGTTATACCTCAAGTGTCCTCTGATCGCTGAAATTCGAGCAAGTCTATGGTACGCCGCTGGGACCAACTCCAAAATTTGCACAAGAAGTGCAGAGTGTAGTATCAGTACAACCGACCTCATATACTGGTAAGTGTTGAGCCTAACCTCGACGAAGTAGTGACGAGGCTAAGGCGGATCACTTATATTAACCTGTACGCAATATTGATAACAACAACAAATAATAGAAATAAATCAGGTAACTCAAATATAATAATTGAAGCCAACTCAGCAGTCATAATCCATTATTATTTCAACCAATTCTGTTGCAGCGTGCAACCCTCTCTCACAATATATTCACATTCAATTCTGTTGCAGCGTGCAACCCGCTCTCACAATATACTTACATTCGGTTCTGTTGCGGCGTGCAACCCGCTCCTCTAATATATTTATTTTAATCAAGTCTGTTGCGGCGTGCAACCCGATCCTCCAATATAGACTTTTAATAAGTTTGTTGCGGCGTGCAACCCGATCCTCCAATATTAACTTTTTAATAAGTCTGTTGCGCCTTGCAACCCGATCGACAATATTGACTTTTAATAAGTCTGTTGCGCCATGCAACCCGATCCACAATATTGACTTTTAATAATTCTGTTGCGGCGTGCAATCCGCTCCTCCAACATATTCATTCACAAATTCTTATAGAAGAAACTTTCCCAATAAATGTAACAATTAATATAAAATTATAAAACAACAAGCATACAATAATTATGATTTAATTATGAAGCAAACAATAACAAATAGCAAATTATTATGAAAATCAAGGAGCAAATAGGTAGTTTAATATTTAATATGCTAAATGTAAAATAACAATTAAGGCACATAATTCAAATAGCATGTAACAATTAATGCAGGAATTCAAGAATTAATATTTGACAAAGAATAAGAGAGAAATAATTATTATAATAATTAATTTATGATTAAAAATAATTTATGATTTTTCAAGTAAGCAGACAAACAATTAATTTGACGACGTATAGACTCGTCACCTCGCCTATACGTCGTTCACATGTAAATTACATAACAAATAATTTAAGGGTTTTATTCCCTCAAGTCAAGGTTAACCACGACACTTACCTTGCTTTGCAAATTCCAATCAATTATTCAACCATAACTTTTCCTTTTAAATTTGCCTCTGAAAGCTTCAAATCTATTCACAAATAATTCGATATATTCAATACGAATCATAGGAATTAATTCCATATGAATTTATAAATTTTTCGGATAAAAATCTGAAATTTATTATTATATTCAACAGTGGGACCCACATATTAAATCCCGAAAAAATATACGAAATCCGAACACCCATTCCGATACGATTTCAACCATACTTAATTTGTCCAATTCCGATATCAAATGGACCTTCAAATCTTAAATTTTTGTTTTTGGAAGATTTAAAACAAATCTGATTTTTCTTCCATAAATTCACGGATTCATGATATAAATGAGTATAAAATCATAAAATATAATCAATATAGGATAAAGAACACTTACCCCAATATTTTTCCGTAAAAATCGCCCAAAATCGCATTACCCGAGCTCAAAAATGGGAAAGAATTGAAAATGGGTCGAAATCCCATTTCCTTTAAGTTCTGTTTCTGGGATTTTTACCCTTCGCGTTCGCGAAGGTACTCTCGCGAAAGCGAAGCACAATTTGTGCTACCCAATTTTCACTCTTCGCGAACGCGAGGGCTACCTCGCGAACGTGAGTGCTACCTCGCTAACGCGATGCTTGTCTGGCTTGGCCTTTGAGAACGTGAGATGCCCTTTGCGAACGCGAAGGCTAATTTTTCCTGGCCAGTATTTTTTCCTTCGCGAACGCGAGGCTTCTATCGCGAAGGCGAAGCTTTGAACCTCAAGCCTTCGCGAATGCGGTCACTATGTCACGAACGCGAAGCACAAAATGTGCCAGCCCCAATTTGCCCTTCGCATTCGCGAGAGTACCTTCGCGAACGCGAAGAAGAACATACCAGAAACCTGAAGTTTGTTGAAAACCAGATTTCCTAAGTCCGAAAACATCCTATAGCATATCCGAAACTCACTCGAGCCCTCAGGGATCCAAACCAAATATGCACACAAGTCCTAAAACATCGTACGAACTTGCTCGCGTGATCAAATCGCCAAAATAACGCCTAGAACTACGAATCGGACACGAAATCAAAGGAAGTTTTCAAGAAAACTTTAAAACTTATATTTTTACAACCGGACATCCGAATTACGTCAAATCAACTCCGATTCTCACCAAATTCGGCAGACACGTCATAAATATTATAGTGGACCTATACCGGGCACCGAAACTAAAATACGGACCCGAGATCAATAAATCCAACATCAGTAATTCTTAGAAATCCTTAAGCTTTCAAACTTTTTATTTTTCAACAAAATTCCATATCTCGAGCTAGGGACCTCGGAATTCGATTTCGGGAATACGCCCAAGTCTCAAATCATGATACGGACCTACCGAAATCGTCAAAACACTGATCCGGGTCCGTTTACTCAAACTTTTGACCAAAGTCAACTTAGTTGAGTTTTAAAGCTCTATTTTATATTTTAATTATTTTTCACATGAAAACTTTTCGGAATATTTTACGGACTACGCACGCAAGTCGAGGAATGCTAAATGGTGCTTTTCATGATCTTAGAACACAAAATTACTTATTAAATTTAAAGATGACATTTTGGGTCATCACATTCTCCACCTCTAAAACAAATGTTCGTCCTCGAACGGAGTTAGAAAGAAGTACCTGAGCTTTTGAATAAGTGTGGATATTTACTCCGCATGTCCGATTCAGACTCCCAGGTAGATGCCTTTACCGGCTGACCTCTCCAATGCACCCGAACGGAAGGATAACTCTTTGACCTCAACTATCGGACCTGCCGGGCTAGAATAGCCGCCGGCTCCTCCTCGTAAGTCAAATCTCTGTCCAAATGGACTGAGCTGAAATCTAACACATGGGACGGATCACCATGATATTTCCGGAGCATAGACACATGGAACACCGGATGAACCGCTGATAAACTAGGTGGTAATGCAAGCCTGTAGGCTACTTCACCCACCCTTTCAAGAATTTCAAAGGGTCCGATATACCTAGAGCTCAACTTGCCTTTCTTTCCGAACCTTATTACACCTTTCATAGGTGAAACCCGGAGAAATATTCTTTCTCCAACCATGAATGCAATATCACGAACTTTACGGTCGGCATAACTCTTTTGCCTAGACTGAGCTGTGCGAAGTCGATCTTGAATAATCTTTACCTTATCCAAGGCATCCTGTACCAAATCGGTACCCAACAACCGAGCCTCTCCCGGTTCAAACCAACCAACTGGCGATCGGTATCGCCTTTCATAAAATGCCTCATATGGAGCCATCTGAATGCTCGACTGGTAGCTATTATTATAAGCAAACTCTGCAAGTGGCAAGAAATGATCCCAAGAACCTCCAAAGTCTATAACACAAGCACGGAGCATATCTTCCAATATCTGGATAGTGCGCTCTGACTGTAGGTCTGTCTGTGGATGAAATGTTGTACTCAACTCCACCTGCGTGCCTAACTCACGTTGTACAGCCCTCCAAAAATATGAGGTAAACTGCGTATCTGAAATAATAGACACGAGCACACCGTGAAGGCGGACAATCTCACGAATGTAAATTTCGGCTAACCTCTCTGAAGAATAGGTAACTGCCACTGGAATGAAATGTGCAGACTTGGTCAACCTGTCCACAATGACCCAAACTGCTTCAAATTTTCTCTGAGTCCATGGGAGCCCAACAACAAAATCCATAGTGATACGCTCCCACTTCCACTCAGGAATTTCTAACTTCTGAAGCAAACCACCAGGTCTCTGATGCTCGTACTTAACTTGCTGACAATTCAGACACCCAGCTACATATGGAACTATGTCCTTTTTCATTCTCCACCACCAATAATGTTGCCATAAATCTTGATACATTTTAGCGGTACCTGGATGAATAGAATACATGGAACTGTGAGCTTCTTCAAGAATTAATTCACGAAGTCCATCCATATTAGGCACAATAATACGACCTTGCATTCACAGAACCCCATCTTCCCCAACAGCAACCTGTTTGGCATCACCGTTCCATATCGTGTCCTTAAGGACAAGTAAATGAGGATCATCATACTGCCACTCTCTGATGCGCTCATATAAAGAAGACCGAGCGACTGTGCAAGCTAGAACTCGACTAGGTTCTGAAATATCTAACCTCACGAACTGATTAGCCAAAGTCTGAATATCTGCAGCTAATGGCCTCTCACCAACCGGAAAATACGCAAGACTGCCCATACTCACAACCTTTCTACTCAAAGCATCGGCCACCACATTGGCCTTTTTGGGGTGATACAAAATGGTGATATCATAGTCTTTCAACAACTCCATCCATCTTCTTTGCCTCAAATTAAGATTCTTTTGTTTGAACAGATACTAGAGGCTACGATGATCAGTAAATACCTCACACGAGAGACCATAGAGGTAATGCCTCCAAATCTTCAACGCATGAACAACGGCTGCCAATTCTAAGTCATGAACAGGATAATTCTTCTCGTGAACTTTCAACTGCCGTAACGCATATGCAATTACCTTGCCATCTTGCATTAATACTGCACCAAGCCCAATGTGAGATGCGTCACAATATATTGTGTAAAATTTTGAACCTGTGGGTAATACCAACACTGGCGCCGTGTTCAAGGCAGTCTTGAGCTTCTGAAAACTCAACTCACACTCGTCTGACCATCTGAATGGGACACCTTTCTGTGTCAATCTGGTCAATGGGCTTGCTATAGATGAAAACCCTTCCCCGAACCGACGATAATAACCTGCTAAACCCAGGAAACTCCGGATCTCTGTAACTGAAGTAGGTCTAGGCCAATTCTGAACAGCCTCAATCTTCTTAGGATCCACCTTTATGCCTTCTGCCGATACAACATGCCCCAAAAAGGCAACTGAGTCTAATCAAAACTAACATTTTGAAAACTTAGCATATAACTGATTATTCTTCAATGTGTGAAGCACACTTCAAAGATGTTGCTCATGCTCCTCTCGACTGCTGGAGTAAATCAGGATATCATCAATGAATTCAACCACAAAAGAATCCAAATAAGGCTTGAACACCCGATTCATTAAATCCATAAATGCTGCTGGAGCATTTGTCAACCCAAATGACATCACTAGGAACTCGTAATGCCCATACCGAGTCCAAAAAGTTGTCTTAGGGACATCAGATGCCCTAATCTTCAACTGATGGTAACTAGATCTCAAATCAATCTTCGAAAAATACCTTGGCACCTTGAAGCTGATCAAATAAGTCATCAATTCTTGGCAGCGGGTATTTGTTTTTGATAGTGGCCTTGTTCAACTGCCGATAATCTATACACATCCGCATAGAGCCATCTTTCTTCTTTACAAATAATATCGGTGCACCCCAGGGCGATACACTGGGTCTAATGAATCCCTGATCAATCAAGTCTTGTAACTGCTCTTTCAATTCTTTCAACTCTGGCGGGGCCATACGATATGGTGGAATAGAAATGGGCTGGGTGCCCGGAGCCAAATCAATGTAGAAGTCAATATCTCTGTCGGGTGGCATCCCCGGCAGATCTGTAGGAAATACTTCTGGAAATTCACGAACAACTGGTACTGAGTCCATAGAAGGGACATCCGCACTGGGATCGCGAATATAAGCCAAATAGGCTAGACACCCTTTCTCTACCATACGCCAAGCTTTCAGATAAGAAATAACCCTGCTGGCATAATGGCCAGGAGTTCCTTTCCACTATAACCGAGGTAACCCCAGCATAGCTAGGGTCACTGTCTTGGCATGACAATCCAATATAGCATAGTAAGGAGACACCCAATCCATACCCAAGATGACATCAAAATCTACCATATCAAGAAGTAGAAAATCCACACTAGTCTCAAGATTACCAATAGTAACCACACACGAACGATAGACATGATCTACTATGACAGAGTCTCCCATCGGTGTAGATACACACAGAGAAGCACTCAGAGAATCACAAGGCACAACCAAATATGAAGCAAAATAGGAGGACACATAGGAATAAGTAGATCCTGGATCAAATAGAACTGAAGCATCTCTATGGCAAACTGGAATAATACCTGTGATCTGTGATCACAACATCAGATGACTCGGCCTCAGGCCTAGCTGGAAAAGCACAAAATCGGGGTTGGTCCCCACCACTCTGAACTGCATCTCTGGGACGGCCTCTAACTGGCTGGCCTCCACCTCTAACGGTCTGACCTCCACCTCTAATGGCCTGACCTCCACCTCTAATGGCCTGACCTCCACCTCTAGCTGCCTGACCCCTGCCTCTAGCTGGCTGAGCAGGCGGTGAAGCAACCGGTGCACGGTATGATGGGACGAGAATCCTGCCGAGATCTGTTACTCACCAATATAGGGCAATACCTCCTGATGTGACCAATGTTCCCACACTCATAACACGCATCCTGATGTCATGGCTGCTGAAGTTGAAGCTGACCCAAGTGGGCCGGATAACCATTGTAGTAACTCTAGAGTGGTGGTGCACTGATAGGAGCTGGATGTGCACAAAATACTGGCTGCCCAGAGTAAGGCATAATAGGACCGTGACTCCCTGAAGCACCGGGAGATGCATGAAGTGCTGAATGAAACGGTCTGGGAGAATGACCCCTACCAAAATTACCCCCGCCTCTAGACGAGGCACCACTGAAACCATCGAGCTGACGAGGCCTCTTATCGGACCTCTGCCTTCTCTCCTGTGCAAGAACCATCTCGATCCTCCTGGCGACATTAGCAGCCGCCTGAAAAGTAATCTCACTTCCGATCTCCTTGGCCATCTGAAGTCTGATAGGGAGAGTGAGTCCCTCAATAAACCTCCTCACTCTCTCTCCCTCCGTAGGTAGTAAAAGGAGAGCATGACGGGCCAAATCCACAAAACGGGACTCATACTGAGTAACAGTCATACTGCCCTGCTGTAGACACTCAAATTGCTTGCGGAATTACTCTCTCAGTGTGATAGGGAGGAACTTCTCCAAAAATAGCTGAGAGAACTACTCCCAGGTAAGTGTAGGCGATCCGACAGGTCGGGTCAATATATAATCTCTCCACCACCTCTTGGCGGAACCCGTCATCTGAAATGCAGCAAAATCAACCCCATTGGTCTTAACTATACCCATGTTCTGCAATACCTCTTGGCAGCGTTCAAGATAATCATGTGGGTCCTCAGAAGGTGTACCACTGAAGTGAACTAAAAAGAGTTTAGTGAACTTATCCAGTCTCAATAAGTCCTCAAAAGATATGGCGGGCCTATCACCGATCTGAGCTGCAACAACTAGCTGAACTACCCCAACTGGAGGGGATGCTGCATCCTGATTCTGGGGAGCCATCTGCTTAGGAGCGGGAGTAGTGGGAGTTTGTGCTCCTCCACTAGCTTGTGAGATGGCTGGTGCCATTAGAAATGTACCATTCTGGGCCACGCCCTCCATAAAACTCACCAATCGGACAAAGCGTCCTGAAGCACTGGAGTGGCTATGAATCCTTCCGGGACCTGAACTGGTCTAACTGGTACATTATGAAGTAGGACCTCCTCCTGAAGGCCTACCTGAGGTTCTACAACAGGTACAATTGCTCGAGCTCTGGACTGAGCCCTACCTCGGCCTCTGCCTTGGCCTCTAGCACGACCTCGACCTAGACCTCTACCCCTGGCCATAGTTGCCACCGGGGGTTCTGGTCCCTGTCCATCGGTAGAGGTATTACGTGTTCTCACTATCTACGAGAGAATAAGAGTAGAATGGTTCAATCATCGATGATAAAATAAAATCGCACGACAGAATAAGAAAGAAGTGATATTGTTCCTAAACTTCATAGCCTCTGAGAGATAAGCACAGACGTCTCCGTACCGATCCTTCAGACTCTACTAAGCTTGCTCGTGACTCGTGAGACCTATGTAACCTAGTGCTCTGATACCAAATGTCACGACCCAAAATTCCCACCTTCGGATCGTGATGGCACCTAACATTTCACTTGCTAGGCAAGCCAACGTTAGAATAATATTATCCATTTTTAAAACAATTTTAAAGTTATTAATAACAAGGAAACAATTGCGGAAGCAAAGTTTGAAATATAGTGAAATAATCCATAAATACTATCCCAGAATTGATGTCACAAGTGCACGATCTTCTATAATAAATACAAATAAAGGTCTGAATAAAGTAAAGTTGTCTGGAATTAAATACACAGCCAAATTAAAATAGATGGGGACTTCAGAACTGCGGACGCCATGCAGTTATACCTCAAGTCTCCTCTAGTCGCTGAAATCCGAGCAAGCCTATGGTACGCCGCTGGGACCAACTCCAAAATCTGCAGAAGAAGTGCAGAGTGTAGTATCAGTTCAACCGTCCCCATGTACTGGTAAGTATTGAGCCTAACCTCGATGAAGTAGTGACGAGGCTAAGGCGGTTCACTTACATTAACCTGTACGCAATATCGATAACAACAACAAATAATAGAAATAAATAAGGTAACTCAATTATAATAATTGAAGCCAACTCAGCAGTCATAATTCATTAATATTTCAACCAATTTTGTTGCAGCGTGCAACCCGCTCTCACAATATATTCACATTCAATTATGTTGCAGTGTGCAACCCGCTCTCATAATATACTCACATTCGGTTCTGTTGCGGCATACAACCCGCTCCTCCAATATATTCATTTTAATCAAGTCTGTTGCGGCGTGCAACCGGATCCTCCAATATGGGCTTTTAATAAGTCTGTTGCGGCGTGCAACCCGATCCTCCAATATTGACTTTTTAATAAGTTTGTTGCGGCATGAAACCTGATCCACAATATTAACTTTTAATAAGTCTGTTGCGGCGTGCAACCCGATCCACAATATTGACTTTTAATAAGTCTGTTGCGGCGTGCAACCCGATCCTCCAATATATTCATTATAATCAATCATGTTGTGGCGTGCAACCCGCTCCTCCAACATATTCATTAACAAATTCTTATAGAAGAAATTTTCCCAATAAATGTAATAATTAATATAAAATCATAATACAACAAGCATACAATAATTATGATTTAATTATGAAGCAAACAATGACAAATAGCAAATTATTATGAAAATCATGGAGCAAATAGGCAGTTTAATATTTAATATGCTAAATATCAAATAACAATTAAGACACATAATTCAAATAGCATGTAACAATTAATGCAAGAATTCAAGAATTAATATTTGACAAAGAATAAGAGAAAAATAATTATTATAATAATTAATTTATGATTAAAAACAAGTTATGATTTTTCAAGTAAGCAGACAAACAATTAATTTGATGACGTATAGACACTCGTCACCTCTCCTATACGCCGTTCACATGCAATTCACATAACAAATAATTTAAGGGTTCTATTCTCTCAAGTCAAGGTTAACCACGACACTTACCTTGCTTTGCAAATTACAATCAATTATTCAACCACAGCTTTACCTTTTAAATTTGCCTCTGAAAGCTTCAAATCTATTCACAAACAATTCGATATATTCAATACGAAACATAGGAATTTATTCCATATGAATTTATAAATTTTCCGGATAAAAATCCGAAATTCATTATTATATTTGCCGACCGACTTCGGTCGGTAATTTCAATGTGCAATATGCAGAATTTTTAAATTACCGACCGAAATCAGTCGGAAATAACTTTTTTCATTTATTTATATTTTAATGATTACGAACGATTTCAAAAGAAATAAACAATTATCAAATAATTATATTTCCGACCGAAATCAGTCGCTATTTTAAAAAATAAATAAGTAACAATTTACAAATTACCGACCGATTTCGGTCTGTATATTTATTTCAGGGGGGCCACGTCTTAAATCCCAAAAAAACTCGCGAAATCCGAACACCCGTTCCGATACGAGTTCAAGCATACCAAATTTGTCCAATTCCGATATCAAATGGACCTTCAAATCTTAAATTTTCGTTTTTGGAAGATTTAAAATAAATATGATTTTTCTTCCATAAATTCACGGATTCATGATATAAATGAGTATGAAATCATGAAATATAATCAATATAGGATAAGGAATATTTAACCCAATATTTTTCCGTGAAAATCGCCCAAACATCGCATTACCCGAGCTCAAAAATGGGAAAGAATTGAAAATGGGTGGAAACCCCATTTCTAGAACTTAAGTTCTACTTCTGGGATTTTTACCCTTCGTGTTCGGGAAGGTACTCTCGCGAACGCGAAGCACAATTTGTGCTGCCCAATTTTTACTCTTCGCGAATGCGAGGGCTACCTCGCGAACGCGATGCTTGCCTGGCTTGGCCTTCGCGAATGCGAGATGCCCTTCGCGAATGCGAAGGCTAATTTTTCCTAGCCAGTCTTTTTCCCTTCGCGAACGCGACGCTTCTATCGCGAAGGCGAAGCTTTGAACCTCAAGCCTTCACGAACGCGGTCGCTATGTCGCGAACGCGAAGCACAAAATGTGGCACCCCAATTTGCTCTTCGCGTTTGTGAGAGTACCTTCGCGAACGCGAAGAAGAACATACCAGAAGCCTGAAGTCTGCAGAAAACCATATTTTCTAAGTCCGAAAACATCCCATAGCCTATCTGAAACTCACCTGAGCCCTCGGGGATCCAAACCAAATATGCACACAAGTCCTAAAATATCATACAAACTTGCTCGCGTGATCAAATCGCCAAAATAATGCCTAGATTTACGAATCGGACACCAAATCAAAGAACGTTTTCAAGAAAACTTTAAAACTTATATTTTTACAACCGGACGTCCGAATCACGTCAAATCAACATTGATTCTCACCAAATTCTGCAGACACGTCATATATATTATAGTGGACCTATACCGAGCTCCGAAACTAAAATACGGGCCCGAGGTCAATAAATCCAACATAAGTAATTCTTAGAAATCCTTAAGCTTTCAAGCTTTTAATTTTTCATCAAAATTCCATATCTCGAGCTAGGGACCTCGGAATTCGATTCCGGGAATACTCCCAAGTCTCAAATCACGATACGGACCTACCAGAATTGTTAAAATACTGATCCGGGTCCGTTTGCTTAAAATATTGATCAAAGTCAACTTAGTTAAGTTTTAAAGCTCTATTTCACATTTTAATTGTTTTTCACATGAAAACTTTTCGAAAAATTTTACGGACTGCGCACCCAAGTCGAGGAATGATAAATGATACTTTTAGAGGTCTTAGAATACAGAACTACTTATTAAATTTAAAGATGACATTTTATGTCATCACATTAACATAAATTATTCGTGCTTTTATAATAACTAGTTTCTATCAACGTGCGTTGCACGTTAATAATGACACATAATAATTTAGTAAATTATTTATATGAAAGAACAATAAATTTAATTAAGAATATATATATATATATACACACACACACACACATACACAACCACATGAGAGAGAGAGAGAGAGAGAGAGACACACACAACAATTATTTAAATACCGATAAGTGTCATTATATCATAGTGCATGAACTCCAAATGATTGGACATCGCATGAACATACAAATTAATCAGTTTAGTTAGATAACATTAATATGTAGTTATTGTTTAGAAATGTGCAATATGATGATATCTTACCTAAGACTTGTTTGTACACAATTTGTTTTTTATTATTATTTTTGTATGACCTCTTCGGATGCTTTGGTTGCTCTATCATGATGATCAAAACTCTTCTTATCGATATTGATATCTCTCTTGGAAGTGCAACATATAGCCCTTGTGCGAAAAAATATGTTGCGGTAAATGCAGTACAACGTTTGAGATTATATTATTTGTCCTTGTATTTTATTTATTGTCATTACAAAATATAAGTGTACTACAAATTATTTTCGGATAAATTTAAAAGGATATCCTTCATTTATAATTACGAAAGTTGAATTTGGGGATAAACACATATTTGGAGGCACATTAACTTATAAGGATTCCTCAACATGTATGATGTTATTGTCATAATATCTGCATACCATTCTTCTACCATTACATAATTCATTTGATAGATCTAAATTTTTCAATAGCACGATGGACACATTTTAACTTTGCGTAGTATATACATGCATAATATACATAAGCGAAAAGTGAACTTCACAACGAATTAATGATAGAAAGTATCTTCACCGATCACCACTAATATTATCATTGGGCTGGATAACCAATGAACAAATATGTTATATGCTCAACACAAACAATATTTATTCCAAGTATAAAATTATTTTTTTATTATCTAGTACAATAAATTTACTTAATTAAAAGAAAAAATCTAAATATTTGATCAACTTGTAGAGAAATCCAAACCAGAACTATTGATGATTCTATATTAGAATAATTTTTAATCAGTTTTTCTTCCTTACCAATTTCTTATTTTCCCCACCTTCCTCCACTATCACATTTTGCCCGACCCTACGCCACTCTCATCACCCCAATTTCACACACCACAAATATTGTACATCACAAAATCACAAACATCATTTTTTCCCTTAAGCTTATCATCATATTATATTATGATCATACGGATGTTATGTCATTTATGACTTGTGTGTAAAATTTGAGGTCAATCGGACTTGATTTGATAGGTTCCGGTGTCGTTTGTAGAAACTTAAAATTTCAAAGTTCATTAGACTTGAATTGGGTATGATTCGTGGTTATAGCATTGTTTGAGGTAATTTGAGGTTACGACTAAGTTCGTATGATATTTTAGGACTTGTTGGTGTATTTGGTTGAGGTCCCGGGGGCCTCGTATGAGTTTCGGACGGCAAACGGATTAATTTTTAGACTTGGTGTTTTGGTGGAAATTTTATGATGCATGTTCTGGTTTCCTTTTTCGCGTCCGCGAGGGGGTATCGCGTTTGCAAAGAGGAAATTTGGACTGGCACATTTTGTGCTTCGCGTTCGCGACCCAATGCATGCGATCGCGCAGGGTCGAGGAGTAAAGCTACACGTTTGCGAAGGGCAACTCATGTTCACGAAGGCCACGCCAGGCATGGAATCGCGTTCGCGAGGTTGCCTTCGCGTTCGTGAAGGGCAATGTTTGGCAGCAACAGTTTGTGCTTCGCGAACGTGATGCACTGACCGCGTTTACGAAGAAGCAATGTCTGGGCAGAGAGTTTAAGTTCAGTAGATAGGACTTCGTCCCATTTTCCATTTTTACCGATTTGAAGCTCGGATTGAGGCGATTTTTGGGAGATTTTCAGAGAAAACATCGGGATAAGTATTTGTAACAACCCGACCGGTCGTTTTGAATATTATAACCCTGTACCCCCCATTTACTTTTCAAATTATGTATGGCAATTAATTTATGACTTATCGGGTTAGTTGGTTCGGGTCCGGAAAGAATTCGGAATGAAATACCACTTAGTCTCATAATTGAAAATTTTAAGTTAGAAAAATGGACCGGATATGGTATGTGTAAACGACCTCAGATTTGAATTTTTATTATTCCAATAGCTCTGTATGGTAATTTTGAACTTAGGAGCGTGTCCAGAATATTATTTGGAGGTCCGTAGAGGAATTAGGCTTGAAATGCCGAAAGTTTAATTTTTTGAAAGTTTGACCGGGGGTTGACTTTTTGATACCGGGGTCGGAATCCGATTCTAAAAATTGGAATACCTCTGTTAGGTCATTTATGACTTGTGTGCAAAATTTGAGGTCAATCGGACGTGATATGATAGGTTCCGAAGTCGTTTGTATAAATTGGAAATTTCAAAGTTCATTAGACTTGAATCTATGTGTGATTCGTGTTTTAGTGTTGTTGGATGTGATTTGAAGGCTCGACTAAGTTCGTATGATGTTTTAGGACTTGTTGGTACATTTGGTTGAGGTACCAGGGGCCTCGGGTGAGTCTCGGATAGTTAACGGATCAAATTCGGACTTAGAAAAAATAGCTGAAGTTTCTGCCCTCTGCTGCAATCGCACCTGCGGAAATTCCATCGCAGGTGCGAGCCTGGCAAGTGCAGATGCGCGAATGGACTGTGGGGCAGTGGTCGCATATGCGAGGGAAATTCTGCACCTGCGTGAGGGAAGATGTGTAGGGATGTGCGCAGAAGCGACTTGCACAGGAGCGCAAATAGGCACGCAGATGCAGGCAAAGGCGCAGATGCGGGACTTTTTCCGCACATGCGGTTGGCGCAGAAGCAACCAAGTTGCCGCAGGGCAGTACAAAAACAGAGGGGTTCCGAGCTTTTGCCATTTTTGGGCATTTCAAGCTCGGGTTGGGCGATTTTGAGCAAGGTTTTCATGGAAAAACTTGAGGTAAGTCTCTTGTGATCATTTCTACTCCATAATATTGAATTATCATCGAATAATCCGACTAGATTACATGTTTTTGAAGTGTAAATCGGGGGTTTTGAACTTAAGGATTTGAAATAAGATTTGATGATTTGGAGGTCGAGTTGATATCGAGTTTTGGTAAAATTAGTATGGTTAGACTCGTGGTGGAATGAGCTTTCAGATTTTGTAACTTTTGTCGAGTTCCGAGACGTGGACCCCACAGGCGATTTTTGAGCTAATTTTCGGATTTTTATGGAAAATTATTATTTTTCTTATGGAATTAATTCCAATGAATTTTATGGACTGAAACGAATTATTTGTGACCAGATTCGAGATGTTTGGAGACCAATTCATGAGGAAAAGAAATTTTGGAATAAGAATTTTACGGCTTGAGGTAAGTAACAGTTTTAAATCTGGTCCTGAGGGTATGAAACCCCGGATTTTGGTATCATGTGATTATCTTGGAGGTGACACACATGCTAGGTGACGGGTGTGTGGGCGTGCACCGAGGCGATTGAGACTTAGTCCGTCCTGGGAAACTGTAAAGTTGAATAATTTGTTGTTAGCTATATGCTCTCTATGTGTTGATAAACTTGACTGTAAATCATGTTAGAAATCATGCTTAGGTTATGTGATAGTACTGTTGGGACCCACAGAGGTCGCGTACTTGTTGAATTGCCTGCTAAATACTATATCTACTCAGTCTCAGTTTGTACTTGTACATTTTATCTCAGTCTCTGTTATTGTTATTAATACATCATATAATTGTTGTTTGGGCTTATTTCATGATTATTGAGAGCCCGAGAGACTGGAGAGATTTATGGCTGAGTGAGGTCGATGGCCTGATTGTGAGGATATGTTTTTTGGGATTGGGTTGCACGCCGCAGCAGGCCATGTTGGCTTTATATATATATATTATATTATTGCACGTGAGTTGGCCGTGCAGATCTATATATTATACTATTGCACGTGATTTGGCCGTGCGGATCCAGATATTATTATGGCTCGTGAGTTGGCCGTGCGGATCCATATATTATTATTGCACGTGAGTTGGCCGTGTGGATCCTTATATTATTATTGTACGTGAGTTGGCCGTGCAGCACGTGAGTTGGCCGTGCGGATCCAGATATTTATATTATGGCACGTGAGTTGTCCATGCAGCACGTGCGTTGTCCGTGCTTATAGCGCTTGGGCTGTAGGAGCCCCTCATGAGTCTCTACACCCCCAAGTGAGCACGAGTACCCATTGAGTGATGGCTGGGAGCCCAGGGAGTGATGAGGGCTTGGAGCCCAGTGAGTGATTGATGTCTTGAAAGGTTGTACTTGATTTTCATTTGTTGTTGCATTTAGTTGCTAGCTGTCATTGTCGTGAAATCTCTGTAAGATTGTTGATATACGGATTACATGAACATGAACTGTATAAAAATTGATTTGACATTAAATTGCCAGATTTGATAGCATGTTTATTCTTTGTTGGGATTGCTGGAAATGAAGCATAACTGTGTAGCTCGTTACTATCTTCAGTTCCTTATTTATTATTATTACTTGTTGAGTTTGTTGTACTCATACTACACCCTGCACTTCGTGTGCAGGTCCAGGTGTTCCCGGACATAGCGGGTATTGATTTTTCCGTACAGCTGATTTTCCGGAGATTTAGAGGTAGCTGCCGTATTTCGCAGACCTTGTCTCTCCTTCCCTATCTCTATATTACTGTATTTTGGTCTTAGACTATTGTAGACCATACTTTTCCAGGTTTGTATTCATATTAGATGCTCATGTACTCAGTGACACCAGGTTTTGGGAGTATTGTATCAAAAATTGCTAGATTTTTGGTAATGTATTAAATATTATATTTTTAAACTTAAAAGAAATCATGGTTTAGTGACATTAACGGCTTGCCTAGTATCGAGATAGGCTCCATCATGACGGGTGAGATTTTTAGGGTCGTGATGGAGCGCACTATTTAGATATTGGAGGATATGATACGCGCTTGTGTTAATGACTTTGGGGGTTCATGGGATCGATTTCTGCCACTCGCAGAGTTTGCTTACATTAATAGCTACCAGTCAAGCATTCAGATGGCTCCGTATGAAGATTTATATGGGAGATGGTGTCAGTCTCTGGTGGGTTGGTTTGAGCCGGGTGAGGTTAGACTATTGGGTACTGACTTGGTTCAGGATGCTTTAGAGAAGGTCACGGTAATTCAGGAACGGCTTTGCACGGCACAGTCTAGACAGAAGAGTTATGCCAACAGAAGGTTCGTGATATTGTTCACATAGTTGGGGAGAAGGTTCTTCTCAATATCTCACCCATGAAGGGTGTGTTGAGGTTCGTGAAAAAGG
Source organism: Nicotiana tomentosiformis (assembly GCF_000390325.3). NCBI lineage: Eukaryota > Viridiplantae > Streptophyta > Magnoliopsida > Solanales > Solanaceae > Nicotiana > Nicotiana tomentosiformis. Next base: position 128,824,066 of record NC_090815.1, on the reverse strand, counting down.
ACAAGTTGAGCCCTCGGTATATTGGGCCTTTTGAGATACTTAAGAAAATTGGGGAGGTGGCTTATGAACTTGCTTTTCCACCTAGTCTATCAGGTGTTCATCCAATGTTCCATGTATCCATGCTTTGAAAGTATGTCGAGGATCCGTCTCACATTTTGGATTTCAGTACAGTACAATTGGACGGTAATTTGACTTATGATGTGGAGCCGGTGGCTATTTTAGACCGGCAGGTTCGAAAGCTGAGGTCAAAGAACATAGCATCAGTGAAGGTGCAGTGGAGAGGCTAGCCAGTCAGAGAAGCTACTTGGGAGACTGAGCAGGAGATGTAGTAAAAATATCCACACTTATTTGAGACTCCAGGTATTATTCTAAACTCGTTCGAGGACGAACGTTTGTTTAAGATGGGAGAATGTAACGACCCGGCCGGTCATTTTGAATATTATAACCCCATTCCCCCCATTTACTTCTCAAATTATGTCTAGCTATTGATTTATCGGGTTAGTTGGTTCGGGTCCGGAAGGAATTCAGAATGAAATAAGGCACTTAGTCTCATAATTAAAAAATTTAAGCTAGAAAAATGGACCGTATATGGACCTATGTGTAAATGACTTCGGATTTGAATTTTTATGATTCCAATAGCTCTGTATCATGATTTTGGGTGCTTAGGAGCGTGTCCGGAATATTATTTGGAGGTCCGTAGAGGAATTAGGCTTGAAATGCCGAAAGTTTAATTTTTGAAAAGTTTGACCGGGGGTTGACTTTTTGATATCGGGGCTGGAATCCGATTCTAAAAATTGGAATACCTCGGTTAGGTCATTTATGACTTGTGTGCAAAATTTGAGGTCAATCGGACGTGATTTGATAGGTTCCGAAGTCGTTTGTAGAAATTAGAAATTTCAAAGTTCATTAGGCTTGAATCTATGTGTGATTCGTGTTATAGTGTTGTTGGATATGATTTGAAGGCTCGACTAAGTTCGTATGATTTTTTAGGACTTGTTGGTATATTTGGTTGAGGTACCGAGGGCCTCAGGTGAGTCTCGGATAGTTAACGGATCAAATTCGGACTTAGAAAACATAGCAGAAGTTTTTGCCCTCTACTGCAATTGCACCTGCGGAAATTTCATCGCATGTGCGAGCCTGGCAAGTGCAGATGCGCGAATGGACTGTGGGGCAGTGGTCGCAGGTGCGAGGGAAATTCCGCACCTGCGTGAACGCAGATGCGGAGGGATGCGTGCAGAAGTGACTTGCGCAGGAGCACAAATAAGTGCGCAGATGCGGGCAAAGGCGCAGATGCAAGACCTTTTCTGCACATGCGGTTGGCACAGAAGCTGCCAAGTTGCCGCAGAAGCTGCCAAGTTGCCACAGGACAGTACAAAAACAAAGGGGTTCCGAGCTTTTGTCCTCGGGTTGGGCAATTTTGAGCAACGTTTTCACGGGAAAACTTGAGGTAAGTCCCTTGTGATCACTTCTACTCCATAATATTGAATTATCATCGAATAATCCGACTAGATTACATGTGTTTTGAGGTGTAAATCGGGCGTTTTGAACGTAGGGATTTGAAATACAATTTGATGATTTGGAGGTCGAGTTGATGTCGAATTTTAGTAAAATTAGTATGGTTAGACTCGTGGTGGAATGAGCTTTCGGATTTTGTAACTTTTGTCGAGTTCCGAGACGTGAGCTCCACATGCGATTTTTGAGCTAATTTTTGGATTTTTATGCAAAATTATTATTTTTCTTATGGAATTAATTCCAATGAATTTTATGGACTGAAATGAATTATTTGTGACCAGATTCGAGGCGTTTGGAGACCAATTCACGAGGAAAGGAAATTTCGGAATAAGAATTTTTCGGGTTGAGGTAAGTAACAGTTTTAAATCTGGTCCTGAGGGTATGAAACCCCGAATTTTGGTATCATGTGATTATTTTGGAGGTGACGCACATGCTAGGTGACGGGCGTGTGGGCGTACACCGAGGGGATTGAGACTTGGTCCGTCCCGGAAAACTATAAAGTTGAATAATTTATTGTTAGCTATATACTCTCTATGTGTTGACAAAATTTGAATGTAAATCTTGTTAGAAATCATGCTTAGGTTATGTGATAGTACTGTTGGATCCATAGAGGTCATGTACTTGTTGAATTACCTGCTAAATACTATATGTACTCAGTCTTAGTTTTTAATAGCATATTTTATCTTAGTCTCTGTTATTGTTATTAATACATCATATCATTGTTGTTTGGGCTGATTTTATGATTATTGAGAGTCCGGGAGACTGGAGAGATTTATGACTGAGTGAGGCCGAGGGCCTGATTGTGAGGATATTATTTTGGGATTGGGCTGCACGCCGCAGCAGGCCATGTTGGCTTTATATATATATATATATATATATATTATTGCACGTGAGTTGGCCGTGCATATCTATATATTATACTATTGCACGTGAGTTGGTCGCGCGGATCCAGATATTATTATGGCACGTGAGTTGGCCGTGCGGATCCATATATTATTATTGTACGTGAGTTGGCCATGCGGAACCTTATATTATTATTGCACGTGAGTTGGCCGTGCAGCACGTTAGTTGGTAGTGCAGATTCTTATATTATTATTGCACGTGAGTTGGTCGTGCAGCACATGAGTTGGCCGTGCGGATCCAGATATTTATATTATGGCATGTGAGTTGTCCGTGCAGCACGTGAGTTGTTCGTGCTTATAGCGCTTGGGTTGTAGGAGCCCCTCATGAGTCTGTACACCCCCAGTAAGCACGGGTACCCATTGAGTGAGGGCTGGGAAATCAGGGAGTGATGAGGTCTTAGAGCCCAGTGAGTGATTGATGTCCTGAGAGGTTGTACTTAATTTTCATTTGTTGTTGCATTTAGTTGCTATCTGTCATTGTCGTGAAATCTCTGAAAGATTGTTGATATACGGATTACATGAATAGGAACTGTATAAAAATTGATTTGACATTAAACTACCGGATTTGATAGCATGTTTATTCTTTGCTGGGATTGTTGGAAATTAACCATAATTGTGTAGCTCGTTACTATCTTCAGTTCCTTATTTATTATTGTTACTTGCTGAGTTGGTTGTACTCATATTACACCCTGCACTTCGTGTGCAGATCCATGTGTCCCGGATATAGCGGGTGTTGATTTTTCCGTACAACTGATTTTTCGGAGATTCAGAGGTAGCTGCCGTATTTCGCAGACCTTGTCTCTCCTTCCCTATCTCTGTATTACTGTATTTTGGTCTTAGACTATCGTAGACCGTACTTTTCCTGGTTTGTATTCATATTAGATGTTCATGTACTCAGTGACACCAGGTTTTGGGAGTGTTGTATCGAAAATTGCTAGCTTTTTGGTATTGTATTAAATATTATATTTTTAAACTTAAAAGAAATCGTGGTTTAGTGACATTAACGGCTTGCCTAGTATCGAGATAGGTATCATCACGACGGGTGAGATTTTTAGGGTCGTGACAATATTCTTAACTCAATTTTGATTAGATTACCCGAATCTATCACTATTTTTAATATTTAATTGGTGATTTAAGTTGGATAAATCTGAAAACCCTCTTGGATAGATTTGAGGGTCGAATTGTTTTCGGAATTTAGTTATTTTGGTATGGTTAGACTCGTGGTTGAATGTGCGTTCATATTTCGTAACTTTCGCCGGATTCCGAAACGTGGGCCCCACGGGCGAATTTTGAGTTAATTTCGGATTTTTATTGGAAAATGTAGTATTTTCTCATGGAATAGATTTTATAATTTTTGTTGAATGTATCGAATTAATTATGACTAGATTCGAGTCGACCGGAGTCGAAAAATCGAGGAAAAGGCATACTACTTGACTAATTGAGCGCGGTTTGAGGCAAGTGACTTGTCTAACCTTGTGGAGGAGGGGGGGATTTCCCCTAGGATTGATATTGATGTGATAAATTATAATGTATTGAAAGTCGTGTACACGAGATGACGAGTGTGTATACAGGCTAAATGTGGAAGATTATGTCTTTAAATTGTGTAGATCACTATTGCGTATTAATTAAATTATTTTATTTTATTATATTCTTCATCATTGATCCATTCTATGTTTTTAAAATCTGCTTGACATTTTTCCTGCTAATTGCCTTACCTGTTTAGTTGAAACTTTATTTCTTTTATTCCGTGCTCAATATTTGAAAGTTGAATTTTCTTAATTGAATTATTATTAATATAAAGTAATTAACATTTTATATCTGGTATTGAAGCAACGTGCTAAACAAATTTGTGAAATATTATTTTTGCCGAGTTATTCATTCCCGAATATTTTGTGAGATTTTTAATACTCATTGTGATTGAGCCGTGAGCTCCCTATTGTGGAAAATATTGTTGTTGTTGATTCATTTTTGGTAAAATTAAAATAATTGAGCACTTGAGGTGCAAATTGTGATATATTGTGATATTGATACGCATGCGGTGGTATAAGGTCTAAGTGTTGAAACGCATGCGGTGAGGGTGGCTTGATACACGTGGCTAGTAGGGGAACTACTAGAAGTCATGTGGTGTGATAAGGGTGGCTAAAACGAGGGATGCTATTTCGGAAAAAATATTTTCTTTAAAATAAATTGTGAAGGATCCCGCAGTGATATAAGAAAATGAGATATTGTGAATTTATTTATGATTTAGGATTACGAGGCGGTACCTCGGAAGTGCCCTTGTTGATATTTCTTTATGGCTGCATTTGCCTTTGGTTATTTTGGTGATTTCTTTAAAGTTATAAATTTCTGTTTTTTTTCTTTCTGCAGGGTATTATTTGCCCTTATTTTGTGTAATTTAATGATGACTTACTACTTGATTCATTTCCGTTGTCATTTTACTTTTATTATATATTGTTAAACATTTTATCACGCCTTTTATTATTTCCAGTAGGGTCTGACCTGACCTCGTCACTACTCTATCGAGGTTAGGCTTGGCACTTACTGGGTACCGTTGTGATGTACTCATACTACATTTCTGCACATCTTTTTGTGTAGATCTAGGTACATCCTACCAGTCCAGACATCAGTGAACTACTGGTGTACGGAGATTTCAAGGTATATTTGCCAGCGTCCGCAGACTTCGGAGTCCCCTTCTATCCTTATTATGTTGCTTCCTTATTTTCTTTAGACTCTGATATATAGAGACATTGAGGATAAATTCTTAGAAGCTTGTGATTTATTTCTATCGGGTTTTGGGATATGTAATTTTGTGAATTGCAGATGTATTTATTTTATATTTATATTGTTATTCCGTATTGATAGCCTTACCTAGTCTTAGAGATTAGATGTCATCACATCATACTACGGAGGGAATTTGGGATCGTGACACATTGAGCATAAAGTCGATATTGGTGCATGATTCAGCTTTGAAGCTAGCCGGATAATGACATTACAGTCTACAGATTAAATTGTGCTAAAACTTCATTATACATGCACAATACTTTAATTTTATATAAAAATATAATGAAGTCGACCAATGGAGTAGTTTAATTTCGGCCTTCCGGTAGGCACACCATGCACAAAGGCGGATTATAGGATTTAAATTGTATGGATTCAACTTTTAATGAAATTTTTAATATTGAAGTTATATATTTTTAAAGTTATTAGTTTATATGCACTATTTATTTTAATTTTAATAAATCTTTACACATAAATTTATATTAAATATCGGGTTCAAATGAACCCGACATGAGTTTGCGTCTGTGCACAAATGCGAGTATATTTTATTTATTCGCATTGCAAATTGGATCAGTGTAACAACCAATCTCCACATAGTATACATGCATGGTCAAAGCTTAAATTAGCATACTAAGGTTAATCTAGAGATGTGTACTTCTGATAGGCGAAATCATGATTTAAAATTTATGAGTTCAATATTTTAATTCTTTTAAATTAGTGAATTCTACATTAATAATTTATGCATAATTTAATATGTTTTAAAAATAAATATAGAGTTTGGACAAAAATTATTAGGTTTAGCCGAACCCGTATTCGAAGGGCTAGCTCCGCCCCTGCTTCTTCTTTACATGTTATATCTCGTTAGATAACTTATGGTGGATGGAATTGTTAAATAGCAAGACTATACCATCTAAACTTCATCAAGTTATTGATAAATGTTAGTTTCACTTTTCTACTAGGCTAGTCTTAGTATACGTGTTTTGCGCGTGAATCTCGTATCATGAGTAAAAACTATATAAAAATCACATAAATACTATTAAGCAAAGTGTCTCGAATAATAAAATTAAAAGAAATAATATGATTTTTAAAAAAAATAATAAATATTGATTCTATTTAGCTAGTTCTATAAAATAAAATAAAAAAATTATGCCACAAAATTCCCTCTTTGGGTAGGGTAGTCTCATAGAGTTTTGTCTAGGTCTATTAGCGGTCTTTGTTGTGTTCACATTGTTGTTTTGCATAGTTTTGTGTTATTGTCCTTTCAATTATTTGTTATCTCTTACGTTGCTATTATTATCTTTATGGCATCTTTTGTTGTTACATGTCTTTTCTTTTGTTTCTTTTGTTTTCTTTTGTTTCCTTTTGTGATATTATTATCTCTTCTGTTGAGCCGAGAGTCTCTCGGAAATAGCCTCTCTATTATTTTGGAGTAGGGGTAAGGTCTACGTACACTTTACTCTCCCCAGACCACTAGTGGGATTTTATGTTGTTGATTATGCCACAAAAATCTCCATGTGCCTTATAGTAATTCTGATACATGAATTGTTTTTTCAGTTTCGAAGTCCAAGCACAGTAGGTATAATGTATTAATTTGTACTAACAATGCTTACAACAACATTTTAGTTTTTATATAACTCTTAAAAAATTTTAAGAAACAAGTTAAAAAGGTACGTCTAAATGTGGTCTTCGATACCTCTTTCAACTTGGCTTTAATTTTCAAACTAAGGATATACTTTAGTTTTACTTTTACCTACTACTCCATTCACTGTAAAATAATTTTAAAGAAATAGCATATGATTGAAGGTGAAGATTTAAGAGGATATGTCAACGTTATAATAATACTCTGGAGAGAATGAATTAAGGATATTACCGGTTATTTCAGCTAAAAGCGATATTTTCCCCATTTTTGCCTCCAGACAGGAGTTCCCGCGTGGCTATTATACGTATTCCCCCCGGGTTAGTTCAAGAATATGCACAAGTCGACTTCCATTCAAGCAACCCAAATTTAATACTCCGAAGAGAATGAATTAGGGAAATTGCAAGTTATGTCAACCATAAATAAGTTAGTACAAAAATTAATTAATTCATAAAATACTATTAATATTAGGCAATTGGTTATTTGTAGCAAAAAAATATCAAGTTTTTGCTTTTATTTTGAGTGCGTTGTTGGAATCGATTAGATACATCTTAAGGAACTTAAATTTCAGTTTTGGGATGATTTTTGCAATGTTTTGAACTGGTTTGAATTGAAAATTCACAATAGAAAATGAACATGAAAAAAAATGATATGTGTATCACACTATGTATCATTTGTGTATTACATATGTATTACATTTTTTATCAAATAAGTATCTCATGTATATCCATGTATACGGCTTCCTGTGTGTGAGATACATGTGTGATACATGTTTAATAAATGTGTCGCAGAAAAAAAATTTTGAACTCGATTTATCTACGAATTTTGATGCCAAATCAGTCCAATCACCTCCAATCTTCCTCAAATTTTATATATTTACTCGTCTATATATTTTCAATAAATTTCAATCATACCCATTGAAAAAGATCCCTTTTTGCTTAGAATTTTGAATATATATATATATATATATATATATATATTGTATTTCATCACCTTGTTTGGTACCTCATTCATGAAATTTTTTTTGTCTCGCATTCAATGTTGCTGATCACGCTTAGAAATATGAAAGAGGATCTTTGCGTGTGATTCTTGGAGAAAAAGAATCCTTATTTATTTGAATTTTTAATTTTTATATATGATTAACTAGTTTTTGATAAGTTTATAATTAATAGCTAGAGTTTGGTAAATTAAAACTTATTTGAGACATTATTGTAAGATTCCCGATGAACTACCCGTGGGACTCTTTGGAAAAAAAAAACAATTACATCTTTGCTTTTAAATTTCTTTTTCCTTTTTCTTTTCCGAACACTCACTCTCTCACACAAGATCCAAGTCTGCCAATTTTCTATTCTCTTTCTCTTTACTTTTCCATGACACAGGAAAGGACTCACCAAAATGGTGAAATATCTGATGACTGCTACGCTCACAAGCTCATTCCGCCAGAACAGGTCATCTCTCTCCCTGCTTGTGTTTTTTGCATTAAAATTTATTGATCAAAGATTTCAATTTAATTTACGCTATTGTTACTGTATAAAAAATAAAATTACAACACATTAAGCATACCTACGAAAGGTATTAAAATAACCTTGAGATACCATGAGACAGGAAACAACTAGAAGGACCAAAATAACCAATGAGCTTGGAATTTCTCTAGAAAAAATGGGTGAATATATTTAATGCGCTGGCATAAAATAATAATATGACATTTTAGAGATACAAAAATTTACTTTTACTTATAGGAAAATAACAAAAAACAAAGAACACTCGATATATACGAACATACAAAATGGTTAGCCTTAGTAAAACTCTTTCTAGAACATTCGACCAAATTGCGTCGTTTGTGAGAATCCGTCTCAGCTGAGAGGTCTAATGCAATTAAGCCTCTAGCTTCCGCAAGTCTTTTTTTAAACCAACTCCATCACCCCATTTTTGTACGACAGAATTCAAGCAGAAGCTATGGAGGGGAACGACGAAAACCGTAACTGCTGCGTTCGCTTGGCGGATCCGAGGGACGGCGACTGTCGTTGTTGTGCTTCAGAAGAGGAGGGTCCTGACTATCCTCCCAGTGCGCGCGTCTACAATTGTTTAAATATAATTTTTGGGTTCCTAACTTCTGTTTCCATTATATTAGTATCATTCAAATTAGGTACAGATCTTCCAGCTAATGGTAATCGCTGCAATGCGTCATGTGGTTACCTGGCCATCCCCATTTTCTTTTTCATTTTGACCGTGTTAACTTGTGTCTTACACCTGCGTGAGACTTGGTATCTTTAATGAGACACAAGTAGTAAGATGTGGAGAAGAAGTAATGAAGGAGAAGCTTTTTTAGTATTAATTTTACTGTTTTAGTTTTCTTGTTGTTAAGCTTTCAATTTTGAAAGTATTTTAGAGATGCTCCTTAACTCTTTCATTTATTTTCTCTTGTTAATCAATATAGTACCTATTACTAATAGGCAACAAAAATTTCTTATATTCTGTCAATTGTTTGATCTAGAGTCTTGATGTAGTATCGTATTGCTAAATTTTCAATTGAGTAAGTTGAATTGATTTTGAGAAGCTATGGTTGTGGAGGCTTTTATGTTTGTTACAATATTATTCATTGTTTTTTTTAGTTGAATTGGGTTTTTTTCTGGAGGACGAGAAGAGGGTGTTGATGTTTTGGGGGTTGGTGTCCTGTGTGCAATGAATGAACTTCTGCACTTCAGGTGTGTTCGATGAAATTCCACAATTAACTTTGCTAGTCTAGAATGATTTTCTGTGATAGTTTTGCATCAATCAGGAAAAATCATCAATTTGCTAGCCTAGCAATTCATGAGAAACTTTTGATAATTACCATTGTATACATAGTCACCTATCCAGTCCGACTAAATAGCCATACTGTAAATGAATAGCTGAGAGAGCATCATTCTGTCATACTTTCCAAGAGTAATGTAACAATTAACATTGAAAACATTCTTTGATACCATTACCACCAAAGTAGAGGGGATCTATAGTGCTGCTCACAATTACCGCCTCATCATCGATAACTTTCTAGCTCTCTGATGCTGTTCCGAGTAACGCTGTAATGGGGCAATCTCATTTTAACAGAAAATCCATGATTGTTACGATGCCAACCGAAATATGCATAAGTTCTGTTCTGATATCCAATATCCCGTGACTGAAGCTTGCTTCCCGATAGGCAGAATAGCTTGGCTGTGGCTGTGTCATCCTGCAGCAAATGAAGGCATTAGGTAAGATATAAGATCGTCTCTTCTCTATGATTTTCAATCTTAAGATATTCACATTTAACTTGACTAGCTAAATAATGCTTTGTATTTGGAGCATACTCTGTAGGTAATCCTTCTTGATTTCCTCCATCTCCAATGGTGATATACACGGGGGCTAGTCCGTGACTGGACTGCACTTCCCATTGATGATGTTGTAGGCAACGTTTGATATCCGTTCCTAAGATGCAGATATACCAACGGCATTAGTATATCAGAGATTTAGGAAAGCTGTTAAAATTTAGACCATGAAGATGGATGTATGGCATGCGGAGACTTACTGATCTTTCATAGGCATGAACATGACTAGCGAAGATAACATCCACCTTGTACTTCACAAACCATGGTTCATACATAACTCACATTGTTTCCCCTTCCATTTAGTGATACATAACTACTGTACATTGGACAATGCACGAGTACAATGAGCCATGATGTCTCACTCCTGTTAACTTTAGGCAACTAATTGTTTAACCATTTCCATTGAGGAGTGTATGTACCTGAAAAAGGGACAAAAGGGGAAATCAAAATTCACCATTATCCATAAAAGTGAACTGATTTTAGAGTTCAGCCACAAGTTTCATAACAAACCAGTGTTATGTAGATCTGCCGAATACCAGCTTACTTGCTCATTGAGATGTGCTTAACCACTGAATAACAGACCATTGATGGCATAAGAAACTTACTGATTTTGGACAGCTTGTTCAAGTTAAAATTCATCTTAGATTCTTCAAACTGCTGTCTGGTTTGCGTATGCTAGTTAAGTTCTCTTCTAAGCTATTTTCAATTTAAGCCTTGTATTCTTAAGTCCTCTAGACTAAACAAATTTTCAAAATATTATATGAAACAAATGTTTAGGAACTGTCGTTTTCCAGAATACGTATGACTAGGATGCGAACAAAATCAAGTTCATGATTTCCGGCGGTATAAATCCAAGGCTGATATGCTGCACTTCTCTTGATAAATCTCCCCCATGTGTTCCGTCGCATGTTATTAAATGGATAATTATCAGCATAAGAGAGGTCTCAACAAAGAGTAATGTCTGGGCATTTAGAGGGCTCAAACTCATAATGAGTCAAGAGTGCCATTGGAGTCATAGGTCTCACCAAGATCTACTCAATAAACAGAATGAGTCTAGAGACTAGACTAATGTAAGTCCAAGCTACATGCCCTTAAATGAAGGAAATATGGCATCAACATCTCGAGGGACCTGGTCCAAAAAATGTAAGTGATTTGAAAGAACATTTAACGATTCACCCACCAGAATTAAACGAAATGTAAGTAGTAATTGGGACATTACCAATGAGACCAAATGTATAAGGAACATCAGGTCCAGGTTTTGGAGGAGTTACAAACCAAAACTGTCTAGTTGTATTTCCTAACCCCACTTCATAATAGTACTTTGTATCAAACTGCAACAAGAACAATTTCTCGAACATTTCTAATTATTTAGTACAAACGCTTAAACATGCAGAGCTCTGTTTGAGGTCAACAATGCCCATACATTTCATTGGAATGACATTCAAGGAACGATGGGATTCATTAAAAATGGAACGAAATTGGGATATCTACCGAGACTGTAGTTACAAAAGAAAAACTATACTCGACTTAAACAGGTAAAAGTTTACCCGGACCGAGTGTTTTCTCCAGATCAATAAATATGAAATATATGTCTTGAATATACACTTTTTAACACTTAATTAGGATTAAGTGATATGTATTTTCACTTTGGTTTTTTGCTTCTTAAGGTTAATTATTCTGTTGGGTGTAAACACCTGGTATGGGTCAAGGGTCTGTCGGTAAACATACTATCTACCTTCTCAAGGTAGGGGTAAGATTTGCATATACATTACCTTCTCCGGACACAATTTATGAGATTATACTGGGTTTGTTGTTATTGTTAAACATCTTATATAAGTAAGCACTTATGGTACCACCTTAAAGTAGCATCCAGATTTATCTACAAGGAATAATTTCGTGATATTTACAGGGAATATAGTCGTGAGGTCTATTTCCAACGAACGTCTCTAATTTAGTAATTCATAAGAAAATTTGCTTTGTGATGTTCGTTTTTAACCAAAACAAGAAGGGCAAAAATTACTTTTAACCGTAGCCGCAAAAGTATATTATATTTGCATATTTTATTTTGTATATAACATACAGAAATGTATATATATAAAAGAAATATATATTCTTTCGGCTATTATTTTAAGAACGATTATGCAATGTCATTTTTCCAAACAAAAATTATTTTAAGGGCCTCTAAGAAAGGCTTAACGCATTATTATAAACTAGTGTTAGACCCGCGCGATGCGTGGATAATTTGACAGAATATTAATCTTATAAAATTATGATCTAATACATCATATTATTTTAATAAATATTAGTTATATTTTATTATTTAATATAGTGTGCAGAAATATAATAAAATCTATACAAAATCAAAGGATACACATCATATAGTATCAAATAAATTATTGTTTCTTATTTATTCTTATTATCAAATTAGCAAGTACTTAGTACTATATATTTACTAATGTAACTTTTTATTAACTTGTCATTTTGACTTAATATTTTGATATAATTTTTTTAATATAACATATATATATATATATATATATATATATATATATATATATATATATATATATATATATATATATATATATCTCTTACTCTTGAAATATATTTTTAAAAAACTTATGTTATACTGTTCAAAATTCTTCACTTGTTTAAATTTATTGATAATTGTTTTGAGTGTTATTTATTTATCTTTTATTTTTTAATCAATTCAAAATATAAATATCATAAAATTATCTTTATCCCTTTCTTTTCATACATTTTTCTACTGTAATATTTTATTAGTTTTCTTATTTTGTAGTTTACCAAAAATTTAAATAATGTAATATTTTTACTAAATTTTAATTTTGAATTCATCAAAAGTATAAAGAGATAAGCATTTTATTATTTTTATAAAAAACCTACCAATATTTATATATATATATATATCATAATAATATCTTTATATTTTTCATCATGAAATTATGAGTTCTATTTGTTAACTAAATTTTCTACATGAGAAATTTAATGAGTCTATACATTTTTACGCTATCGCTTGAATTTTTTTATTTTAATATTCATCATTTATAACTATTTGTTTATTATGATTTTAGTTATGTGCATATATACGACTTTTCTCATCATAATTCTAATTACAAGTGCTATATTTTTATATTTTCCCATAATTTTATATTATTTTTTTGTTACTTCCTTATCTAATTGCATTATCCATTATTTAATATTCTTAAATTGACTATAATTTACTAATAAATCATCAGTTTAATATAATATAATAAATATAATTTTATATTAATCTTGAAATTTAACTTGACTTTATCCTGTATGATTTTCTTCTAATTATTTCGATATTTAAATTATCAAAAAGATTTTCGAGTATTATTTATTTACTTAATTTTATGTGTAAGTGAAGGGCCATATATAAGAGGTTAAGAAGTTGGAACTTTATTTTAATTTAAAATTCATTCACATTTAAATTTAAAAATCTTATCAATGGTTTTGCCACTTGGCATTATATAAATGTTTTACTTTTTTTTTTTATATATAAATAGATATTGTTATAGATATAGTCTATCATATAAGGAAGAAATTACTCGCAAATTTGAATTGAAAGTTTTTTATTTTTTTATTTTTATTTTTTTTGTTTAAAGTAATTTTAAAACTCCAACTTGAAACTACTCGATATTTAAATTTATTCAATAATATTTTTTAGTATTATTTATTTACTTAATTTTATGTGTAACTGAAGGACCATATATAAGAGGTTAAGAAGTTGGAACTTCATTTTAATTTAAAATTCATTCACATTCAAATTTAAAAATCTTATCAATGGTTATATCATTTGGCATCGTATAAATGTTTTACTTCTCTTTTTATATATAGATAGATAACTTTTTTACAGAATGCAACGGAACTTCTTGAAACAGCTACTCTTCGAAATCATTTTGCATAAAAACTTCCGAACGAATTAATTTCCAAACGCAACAAATACTTTGTAGGCATCATGAGTTATTGAATTTTTCTGCCAAGTGCATACGTGTATTAGAAAAAGGGTGTGATTTCAAAGGTTTCGTGTTGGACATCTTTGCTGAAGAAAAGACGCAAAGATAAGGATAACGGTTTTTTTTTTCTTCCCAAAAGATATTTTTATTACTACTGAAAACAAGGTTATACAAAATATACTACTATTACATACTAGTATCACTTATGGGGATATTTCTATAGCATCTAGCATCTACTAAAGATAGCATCCAAAAGATAGTATCACTTGGGTGTACAAACCGAACCGGAAAACCGCACCAAACCGAAAAGTCAAACCAAATCGATTAAAAAACCAGACTAGGTTTGGTTTGATTTAGTTTGGTATAGATTAAAAAAATCCGAACCAAACCGACATATAAATATATGATTTCTATATATATATTTTAAGACTTTATATAGAGTTTACTTTAAAAATTATCTAGAAATATTTGAGATTCTCTAACGGGATGTAATATTTAATAGGATATGAAGTACTCCATTTTTTATTAACTTTAAATAATATGTTGTATGTTCATTTTCTTATCAAGTGTTATTGAAATACGACAATCTCTTTGTTCTTCCTTATTCATATGTCAAGATCTATTAAATTCTTATATCTTTTTCGTATTTGAAGTGGTATTTCGATAATTGAAAATTAAATAGAACATATAATTATTTAGATTTATATTTAATTATTAAATTCGGTTAACCTTGAAAGTATACATCAACGAAAAATTATTATCAGATAACTAAAAAAACAAGTATCATGTTACTAAAAATATTCTCTCATAAGAATATCTTAATAGATTATATGTTTTATAATTTTTAAATTTTTATTAAAGATATATTTACTTATAAAAAATTAACAAAGTAAGATTGACATTGTATTCCTGTAACAAAAAATCCCGAAAATCCGAAAAATCCGACAAAACCGAACCAATCTAAACCGATATAGTTGGTTTGGTTTGGTTTTAATAAATACCGAACCAACCGGGTCCATGTACACCCCTACCCCTAGACTATCACTTATTGAAATTATCCCCTTATCATCTACTAATACTTAATTAAAGAGCAAAGCATCTTCTTCAGCTTATTCAAGTCGTATCTGTGCAAGCCTGTTCGCAACCTGATTCCCTTCCCTATATATTGTTGGAAATTAATTTGTTATTTTCGGGTACAGTTTAGAATAGTCTGGAACGGATGATCTTACTTGCAGAGGTTAAGGCTTTAATTAAATGTTATGCCAACTACTTCATCAAAAGAGAATCATTAGTATTAGAGAAATCTCAAAACAAGTGTAATTGTACATAGGCTGCAGTGTAACTAGGATTGGTGAACAAGCACATACATCAGTGAAATATCACTCAGAAAAATGTAGCAACTCATTTCCTATCTTATGCCTTGTTCTTATCTCCTATAAATCAGTCCATAGCACCATAAATTACTGCATTCAAATAGAAACATACTATTATTATGATGATCATTTTCTGCAAGAATATGATAATCGTCTAACTGCTTTTGCAAAAAGTTGTTTGATGTTTCCTCTTAATGTTAAAAGCATTGTTATTTTCAAAAGTGCCAGAGACAAATGGGCACTAATGTGTACCAAGGTAGAAAATGTTTGTATAGAGAGGTAGGATTCAAGCTTTTGTGGTCTAGCCTATGATTTCGCTTCATCTATTTAGATTAGCGAAGAGCAGTGTTGGTATTCTGTGCTGGTAGGCTTCCCATCCACTTTGGATAGTTTATCAAATGTGAGAAGGGTTACCCATTTTGGGTTTTCCTAACTGTGCTAAGCTTGGAACTAATGTTCAATGCACAAAAGATTATCCAGCAGAACATAATCTAATTAAGGGAATAAAGAACATATGGAAGGCAAGGCTAATGAAGAAGTTAAAAAACTGTTAAGATATCCCTGGAAAAAAAGAAGAAGCAAACAACACATAAGTCTAGATGACATTCTTGCTGCTTCTCCTACATATCATATAGGAGCATTAAGGCAAACAAGAAGCATATCTCTACCTCTTTTTTTCCTATGCTTAGAGAAACCATGAGAGTATAAGCTGATCATGATTCAAAGATGTAGCACCAAAGTCAAAAGTACATAGTATCCAATACAATCCAATTGATTGCATGTTTTCTCTCCGCCCCACCATCTTTACCACACATTCTTCTGCAATTGGAGGAAGCTCACAGGAATCAGATAGTATGCATAATAGGATCTTCAACCATTTAACATAACTCTATACACATCAAAGAATGTCAATGAACACCGCCTAAGGAAGCAAACAGTTTGAATTTTCAAAATATAAGTAAATTAAGGTTTCAAGTTTCATCTCAATTTTGTTTCTAAACATAAAAGTAGCAAGATTATAACGTTTTCTCCTGAGCAAGGACAAATGAGACAAGACATGGTCCAAATGAGTCTCTGCCTTCCTTAGAAATACCTGAAATTCTCTTGCTAATGAGGGCATATCAAGTATACAGGAGCCTCATGTCTTTCAAACCTAACCAGCATTATTCCTATCATAACCCACCCTTTTTAAAAAAAAAATCAACATTGAGCATTTTCCTGGAAGAATTTGCAGTGACAGCGAATTATAGATTCAGCAAAAGGAAGGCCATCATCGACTTATCATCTCCACGTGACTACACAAAACTGTTAATTTTGGATAAGCAAATGCTAAGTCATTACACCAAAGTGAATAAACAAGGAGCAAAGATAATCAGATAAGTTTTTTGCTATTCATCTTCAATTAAGCATAAACTCAAGGTAAAGTGTGTTCTCTCTAACAAACTTTTCAACTCCATCCTTGGAATATGAAGTTGATTCCCAGTGATCTTCTCATCTGATTCTAATTGATGTTCTGGACCCTTAAAGCATATTTTTGTTCAAGTTTGCTTAACTATATTCTTAATTTTGACTCTCCAAAAAGGAATAAAGATTGACATCTCAAGCAGCAAAATCAAGTACAGACACACAAAAGAGTAATAAAATTCATATGAAAATATCAGAATAACCACATTTATCCTTCTTTCTTTTTCTAAGCACTTTAGCAAATACGAAAAGAAAAAGAAAAAAACTAGTAATTGGCAATTCGTCTTTAATTTAACTAGGGCAAAGGTCCAAATATGCTCTTATATTATACATAATTGAGCATATTTGCCCTTCGTTAATACTTTAGCTCAAATATGCCCTTACCGTCACATAGTTGATCCATATATGCCCTTAGAGTTACACAGTTTGCCAATATATGCCCTTAGAGTTACACAGTTTGCCCATATATGCCCTTTTCGAAACAGAATTCACCCAAACTAATTAGTTATTTTATTAATTGTATTAACGTGTATTACAAACACTATTTTCTTTTTATTAGTACTTTTTTTTTCTTTACCTTTCTCTTTTCTTTTCTTTTTTTTCTTTTCTTCTTTTTTTTTTTCCTTTTTCTTTCTCCCTTATCCGTTTCCTCCATTACTGATGTCTTCTCTATTTTCGTCACCAATTTCACTTGACACAACTCATAAATTCCAATTACTAAGAAAATTCTCCCATAAGGTAATCAAGTTCCAATTTCACTGGCCCTCTAAATAAACAAAATTAAATTGTTCCAAAAATTATGGTTTAAACTTTAAAATAATAAAAACATTTTAACCTTTAACAATACTCAAAAGACCAAAATATTTAAATTATTTTCAGAAAGATAATTTAATGATTAAAAGCCTAGAGTTCAAGTTGTAGTGTTATAAATTTGAGTTGTTAATCTTTTTCATCTTTTTTCAGCTGGAAATTTTCTATTTTTTTTAATTAACTATGTAAATTAGGGGTGTACATGGAACGAGTTGGGTTGGTTTTTATTAAAATCAAATCAAATCAATTATATCGGTTTGGATTGTTCGATTTTGTTGGATTTTTCGGGTTTTTTGTTACATAAATATTATTTCAATCTTACTTTGTTAAATATTTTAGAACTAAATATATGTTCAGTAAAAATTTAAAAATTGACAAACAAATGATCTATAAAAATATTCTTATGGGAGAATTTTCTTAGTAATTGGAATTCATGGGTTTTGTCAAGTGAAATTGGTGACGAAAATGGAGAAGACATCAGTAATTGAGGAAATCGGATAAGGGAGAAAGAAAAAGAAAAAAAAAAGAGAAGAAAAGAAAAAAGAAGAAAGAAAAGAGAGAGAGGTAAAGAAAAAAAAGTACGAATAAAAAGAAAATAGTGTTTGTAATACAATTTAATACAATTAACGAAAGAGCTAATTAGTTTGGGTGGATTCCGTTTGGAAAAGGGCATATATGGGCTAACTGTGTAACTCTAAGGGTATATATGGACCAACTATGTGACGGTAAAGGCATATTTGAGCTAAAGTATTAAAGAAGGGCAAAAATGCTCAATTTCATATAGTAGAAGGACATATTTGGACCTTTTCCGATTTAACTAAATATTCAGAGATGTGCACAACTCTGATGTGCTCGATAAGAAATAAAACTGGAAATACTTTGCAAAGGTCCTAAAGGAGTAAATTCATTAGTAAGCAACGTATGAACATAAGATAAGACCTGGTTAATATCTTCACTGTGTGTCCCGGTACTTTACCATCTATATCATCAGCTGTGCGAGTCTATCGACAAGATCCTCCCTGTTTTGGAGATTACATTCAATATAGGCTACTGCCCTGACCCTTAAGGGGAGTTGCTCCCCCTATCAAAGACAACAGATATATATATATATATATAAACTTAAAATACACCAAAATCAACCTTTAGACAGAGAATAGAACTTGGACTTTTTACCTGTGCAGAAGTAGTAAAATGCAGACCAGTATGCTCATTTCTCCTATATATATATATATATAAAAAAAAAACTTAAAATACACCAAAATCAACCTTTAGACAGAGAATAGAACTTGGACTTTTTACCTGTGCAGAAGTAGTAAAATGCAGACCAGTATGCTCATTTCTCCTCTGTTCTCTCTGATCTACAAAAGAAAAATAAGTAGTCTTTTAAGTTGAAAGAAAGATGAGAAAAAAGATTAGTATATTCCATTGCATCTTTCATCACTCACCAAGATTTGTTCCAACTAAAACAATTGGAACACGTGGAGCACGCTCCCGTATAAAGTTTCTCCACTGCAAAATATTATGTAAGAAATATACAAATAGATAGAATTAGAAAAAACAAAATTAACCAAGACTCACTCTATTCTCGGCACTTTGAAAGCTAGCATGATCAGTCAACCAGAAGTAGAGGACTATAAAGTCCACAGTAGGTAGTCTCCATTTTGTTGTATCCACATATGCACTCCCTCTTATTTCCCACATATTTAATGTCAGTTCTCTTTGGTTTCTGTTAACCGTGGTACTCCAAAGATCAAAACTTTTCAAATTGGTAGTCTACAAATTAAGCAAATGTAAATTATTATGGGACAAAACAACACAAATTTCACATAAGATGTTAAATTGTCAAACAACTATCAACTAAATAAGAATACATACCGGATGGGGAATAAAATCAAGGAGACAATGAACTAAAGGTGACGGGTTTGGAATCTGATTTGCTTATTGTTGCTCTCTTAACTCACAACCATAACCAAGTACCATTATGTTCATTGATTTGATGACCTTTTGCTGTTCCTCAATCAGTCTAGGTATCCAAGATGCGGTAGCAAAGATTAACGGTATGACGGAGAAATCATTGGTGATAATGTACACCGGAATAACAGAACTACCATCGGTAGGTAATTTGTACCTCATCAACAACTCAAGGACACGGAAAACTAGTTGTGCCAATTGAAAACCAATCCGCACATAGTTTGCCCAGCCTATATCGGTGACTAGATGATAAAAATTAGCAAACCAATGCCTCATCTTTACTACCCAACCATTATGCACTATGCCTCCCCTACCCATTGGAGCAAACTTCTGATTCTTTTTGTGAATGTCAAATAGCAGAACAATTGTAGCTAACCCTGCGGACACCGTGGTCACTTTACAGTTTGTCTTAATGTTACCAAAAGTGTGTGGGAATTGGCATCTCATCGCCACCCCAGCTTCGATAGCCAAATTTACCAAAAATGCATCCTCAATCACAAGCTGTGTAGTGTTTCGGCGAAACACTCGAGACGTGTACCTTGCTTGAATAACAGCGCAAAAGAGTACTGTACCAATAGGAATGCCCCAAGAATAACGAGGATCAATATTGGGACAGGGGCAAGGGCAATGGGGTGCTGGCTGTGGTGCAGGTTGAATCATTTTCGTAGAAAAAAGAGCAAATTATTCTTCCCAAAATGTATTAGAATACTGCAACAACCAACATTATAAAAAATCAATAAGTTGACAATGTCTACATATTTGTTTAGCAGATAAGAAGCATATATTGCAACAACAAAACTTTTTGTAATTTATTTTCTTTCTATTTCAGTCATTCTATAAACTTCCAACTTTTCTATTTCATCTTCTTCAAATGTCAAATTAAATACTGAGAACAGAAGACTATTGAGTCAGAAGAACTACTAATGTGGAAATGACAGAAACACAGTTTGGTATCTCCAAGCAATTGCATCGTTTTCTTTTACAAAAGAAAAAGGAAACACAAATATGAAAGCATGAAGAAATCAAGGAAACATCCCTCTCAATAACAATATGAATATATTTGTATGTAAACTAAAATAATAGGAGAAGAAGTAGACAAACTCCTTCGAACCAACAGATTCGACCAAAACCAACCTCCAAACAACTTTTTTAGCTTTCTTTTAAATCTCTAAATAGAAAAACAACTGCAAAAAATATTGATGTTTCTATCCACCAGCTTCATGCAAATCCATATTTGTGGCTAAAAATGTAATTTTTAGTAAGATGAAGTAATAGTGGTTTTAGGAAGCTAAAGAGTGAAGATAATTTTGGGTGAATGGAAAGAAGAATATTTAGCCATTGTCACAGGGTGCTTGAAGAAGAAGGTCGTACGGTTATATGAGTGAGTGTAAGTTTGTGTATGGTTATATTGTTTTGTTTTGCGGCATGTACTACTACTACGGTATATATATTCTTTTTAGCAATTGAAAAATTAGTGTATATAATCTTTTTTGAGTTTTATGATTCTCGTTACCAAGCGTGCGTAAAAAGAATTTGGAACTTTTGAATTTTTATTATTTCTTGTTATACATTTTAATCACTTTCAACTAACTGAGCTGGGTTTCTCAACTTTGAAAATGTGGTGAGAGCCGGTGAAAAAAATATTTGTTGCCGTTTGGCCATAAAATCGATTTGTTTTTACAGCTTCAACTTGAAATAAAGAATTTGAAGCTTGAAAGACATGTTTAAGGAGTTTTTCAAACTTTAGGCCCCGTTTGTCCATAATTTATTTTCTCTTTTTTTTTTCAATTTTTTCTTTCAAAAACGTGTATCCATGAAATTTTGCAGGTTTTTAGAAATTTTTAGGAAATGAGTTTTTCAAAAAACAACAAGTGGTTTTGACCATTTTTAAAAAAGAATTTAGAAATAATTTTTCCTCCGCTCACAAAACTGCAATATTTTTTTCAAGTAAAATGTATGTCCATACATAATTTCAAATTTCAAATACCATTTGTCCAAACACCTGATCTCTATTAAGTTTCCAGTCACAAAATTCAACCCTTTTTCCATGTGAAATTAACATATATCATTGGTTGACATTTGGGGAAAGAAATAATACATGAAATTAAAATTGAAAAAGGGCATTTGGATCAAGGGTAGTTTTATTCAAAGACAAGTTTTGAAAGAATTAAAGATGGGATTGTAGTAGTTTATAAATGCACAAATTGCAATGTAAAGATTATTAATGTATGAATTCTAAGGATTGGATTAGAAATGTATGGTTTAATATTTAAAAATCAAGTTTTGTTATTTTTTAAACGCTCAAATAATGGGATTAGTTTGATAATTTTAGTTGTTTATTGATCCATATATTATTAATTTTCGTCTTTGATTATATATTTTATCTTGCATAAAATAATACACAGCCTTTTGAATAACTTAACCTAAGTATTATCTATGTGGAGTTTATATATGTTAGTATGGCAAACTAAACGACCCCATAAGAATGTCTTTGGTATGACACAAGTGACAAAATGCATTAGTATGTATTGTAAAATACTTTTTTTCTTACCTATGAAACTTATATATTAGGCTACCTTCGGAGCATATAGGACATAAAATTAATTAAAGTAACTCCGCGAAGAAACAAATTCTGAGAATAACAGACTAAAAACGATTTAAGTTTCCCTTTCCTCTCTAAATATCATAATATTCTTTTATTACATTTTCTTTCTCTCCCTTTTCTTTTTCCTTTTTTGTCTTTAGTTTTTGTTTTGTGTTATCTGCATGTCCTTGTAAATATTACATTGGCATTTAATGTAAAGATGTATCTCTCTTCGCTCAATACATTAAACAGTCAAACTTCTCTATAACAACCTCGTTTGTTCTGAATATTTTTGGATGTTATAGCGAAGTGTTGTTATATAGAACATATATTATAACATAACATGAAATTTGGTTCCAGAAAAGCTTGGCTTTTATAATAAAGTTTGTTATATAGGGATGTTGTTATAGAGAGATCTGACTACACACGGAAAAAAGCGGTATTCTTGGAAAGTAGACTTCAGTATCCCATATTCTCCAAATGAATTTGGTTAGTTTTTTATTCTCAACCTTCGAAACTCTATGACTAGTACTTATAGTGTTGATTATGTGATCAATAGTAACATATCACTTAGCAGGTGTTAGAGGCGCAACCAGTATTTCAAGCTTATGATTTGAGATTCTGCTCGTTTTATGTTATTGGGTTCTAAATTAATAATTCATACATATTCAATGAATTTTTTAAGACAATTATAAGATTCGAACTAAAGCTATTGGGTTCGATCGAACTCGTTCCCAACACTCTAGCTCCGCCCTTGGTCGCATAAGTAATATTAATCTCAATATAATGTGGTAATAAATAATACAATGTTGATTGATAATATTAAGCTCAACATAATTATATGAAGTATTTTCCCTTGCGTAGTTAATCTAACACAATATTATTTATTAGTTATGCAGAATTGTTTTTGTTATATATGCAAATTAATCAAACTAGCACTATCAGTTTCTTGGGAACGATAAATCTGCCACAAAAATAACAATGCATTAAATAGAAGAACCTAATCAGTATGCTAAATACAACAAACGCAGAAATCAAATGCAGACTTACGTATCTAAGTACCAATGTTAAAATGCTTTTCTCCAAATACTTTGAACTCAGAAATGTAAATCAGAAAGATTCAGTCTCCTTCCATTTTCCCTACTTCTCTCTAGACTTCAGTCTGAAAACCCTTTTGAAAAACAAACTTTTTACTGCCTTTTTCAACTTACTGAGAGATCTCCTTAACCTTTCAAGAGAAAAGGGACTGCTTTGAGCTTAGAAGTAGAAATCAAAAAGACAGTAGTCTCTTTCCCTTTTTCCTACTTCTCTCTCTACACTTTGCTCTGAAAATCTTTAAAGAAAACTAACTTTTCAAAGCTTTTCTCAAACACTTTCGTCAACCTTTTAACACCATAAATCTAGAGAGTTCATAATAACACCATAACCCTAGAGAGCTCATAACATAGATCATATACTGGTGGAGCTAAGAAATGTAATTTAAAAAGACCTTCTTTCTTCCCTTTTGCCTACTTCTCTCTACACTTGCGTTAGAGAAAGACAAAAGTTTTCAAATGTTTAAGTTTCGAGCGTTAGCTAATGGAAAAGGTTCCCAGGGGATAAATAGGGTAGGGAAAAGGGCGTAGAGCGTCGGGTTTTATTTCACGCGCTTGCCGTTGAACAACTGGCATTTGTCGTTTATGTCTGATGAAACAAATTTTGCGAATGACAGAGACCAGAAAAACGACTCATTTCCCTTTTATATTCTCTAACAAGTAACAACCCTGTCTCCTTTTATTATAGTTTCTTTCTTTCTTTCCCTTTTTGTGTTATCTGCGTGTCCTTGTAAATTAATATCACTATTGCATTTAATGTAAATATTTTTGTCTCTGTTCACTCAAAGTATTAGTGAGGAGAAAGGGGAGTTGACCTGGTTATGTTAAGAAAGGATAATAGAAACTGACTTCGATGGGATTTGAAGTTTGAAGGGTCAGAATATATGAGAAGGAGAAGAAAAGAAAAAGAAATAGTAAATGTAAGCAAAGATAAAGAAGTGAAAAAAGACCGAGGAAATTAATTGTGGGAATACTGAGAAATAACGTTTAAATTTAAAATAGTGAAGAGGTAAATTACATGAGAGAAAATTATCAAGACGCAAAGCAATGAGAAAAGGATAAGGAAACGAAGGGTAGATAAACAAGGAAAATGACAAAAGAGAAAGGAACGTCAAAAAATATCAAGGTAATGAGAATAATAAATTAAAATTTTTCTGTTTGCCTTTTCTTTATTTCGAAAATAAATTGAAGTATCTTATAACTTTTATCTTTTTATGAAAGTAAGTAAAATAACACTTTCACATAAATTTATTGAAATCCTAAAACGATAAAAATAAAATTACTAGAAATCTTGAGAAAATAATTAAGACGAGAGGGTCAAAATTAAGCATCAATCACTATAGATCTTGAGAAAATAACTAAGATGGGAGAGTCAAAACTTGGGGTACTATCATTTTTAGCCCGCACCAGAAACTATTTACATTCGCTGGCCGAAAAAGTTTATAAAGTATGTATAATTTTTTTATATATATATAATATACATAATGTATATATATACAAAAATTATGTATATTTTATACACTTTTTCGACTATTATTTTGGCAGCGATTATATAATGTCATTTTTCCTCAACTTCTTGACTCAAAGTGCATCGAATTTTGAGGTAAAATATAGACTAGAATATTCCTTGACCTGCTTATTAGTAAAAAATAATTTATGATTGAAAAAATGTGACTAAGTTAGTTGCCTTCAATTTATATCTTAAATATTCAGGTATCAGAAAAGGACTATAACGCTAATTTAATAAACAAATAAACTAGTCTCAGTATAATCTCGTACAAAATAATCCAATGTTGATTGAATATTATATTAAGCTAAACATTAGCTATATGAATATTATTTCCTTTACGTAGTTAATGACACACAATACTAACTAGTCATGCAATAATTATTTATTGTTATGCTATTAATCAAACACTATAATTGCTTATGAGAAATTTTACCATAGAATTTGTCTTTGCTATAGTGCAACAGTCCAAATCCAATCTAGTACCCCTCGAGCAGAGCACTAATTAAACATCTTCCCCCCTCATGTGATTAACATTTACTTTTGGCAAAGTCAGACCAATGAATAAAAGCCATTTCCCTGCCTCACCATTTGTAAGATCAGCCCAGTTTATCATCTGGTATTTCCCCCTTTCCATTTCTAATTCTTGACTTTCCTCTTTAAATCAGGTTTATTTGATGTTTCTTTTTGAAATATTCTACATGTACACTGTTAAGTGGTTTTGATTTAAAAAAAGAATAAACCTAATAAATAAAGCTTTTTGTTTTGATTCATTACGTGTTGATTCCCGTTTCCAGTATTAGGAAATGTACGAATTAATGCATTGAAAATTAATTTATGCATAAGGAATCTTCTATCTTCTGTATAGTTATTCTTTAAAGTGCAACTTTATATATATGACATCTAGTTTATATCATGCGTTATGTTTTTTTTGTTTGTAAAGTACTGTAGGTATGTTGGTTCTGTCCTAATTTTCGTTTGACATCAAATAAATGAAGGAATGCCGATTAAAGTACAAAAGTGTTTGAAAAGGTATTTCTGGGACTCGCTTGGGGCTCGTTATGGGTGGGTACTTTTAAAACACCCTAAGGCTCATGCATGGGGCTCAGTACTGTGAGGCGTATGCCCCAAATGTCCGAAACACATGCCTGGGGCCCGCCTAACAATATTTTTAGAGCCTCATTACCCATTCATTCAATGGGGCCCGCCTAACAATATTTTTAGAGCCTCATTACCCATTCATTCAATAGTTCCATGCGGTCTTTGTTCATTTTGCCTAATAAAAAGAATATAATTTTAGTTGTGTGCGATTGAATTGATCCATGACCGGGGAAGTGGATTGATGCAATATTT
Source organism: Nicotiana tomentosiformis (assembly GCF_000390325.3). Taxonomy (NCBI): domain Eukaryota; kingdom Viridiplantae; phylum Streptophyta; class Magnoliopsida; order Solanales; family Solanaceae; genus Nicotiana; species Nicotiana tomentosiformis. The sequence continues at coordinate 128,797,740 of NC_090815.1, read as the reverse complement.
ATTGAAATCAAATATTATATTTATTGCGTAATTTTCTAGTCTTTATTATTTATTTTTCTAGACGTGAAAATTTGTTGTTACAAATTTCTGGTATGCCCGGTGGGACAATCTCTACCTCTCTGTAACAACAAATTTTCGCGTCGAGAAAAATAAATAATCAAGACTGGAAAATTGCGTAACAAAAGTAGTATTTGAATTCAATAAATGAAAGTGTTACAATCTCTATGGTATTCCTCTGATTCTTCAAGAATATAAACTATCCTGATGAACTTGATTTTGATTTTGATTCAAGGCCTTGTAAAACTTGATCTTGAATCTCCTTCTTGAGCTTAAATTTGGATTTGATAACGAACAAGCAATTTGATCTTGAACGCCTTGGTATTTTATTTGGCTTCGTTCTTGATCTTGAACTTAAACCTGAACTTGTAGCTTGAGTGTTTGAACTTGTATCTTGTAGAGAAATTTGCGGTGTTTGATCCACGAGCTCTCTGCTTGGTTCTTGTTAGCACTTCTGGTGTCTTCTAGCTTATAAAGACCTCTATTTATAGATGTAGGGAATGGTGTGGCTCTGCGATTTGATTGGTCCATTTGAATAGACCAGTACCATCTAGACACTTGGCACAACTCTATTGGTTGTTGATTTGATTATGTATGCCACCTTCTCTTGACACATGATATAATTTCATTGGCTCGTTAATTTGACTTGGATTGCCACATCATCACTTGATATGTGGTATGAGCCTGGGTTTTAAGATGGGCTAATAGCCATTTGGACCTTGGGCTAATGAAGTTGGCTTGTTATTTAATTTGTAGTCCAATTAAATGTACTAGCCCAACACGTATATTTTGGATTTAAATAATTAACCCAATTTATTAGCCACAATATTTGTTTGGATTAGTGTCTTGAATTTAATATGGTCCAAATTATTTTATGAATTTAAATTCGATAAAATTCATATGCTTACAGCTGGCTATTTTTTAATTACCGGTCCAAAAATTAGCTAATCCGTACTATTTCACACCAAAACTCACTCTTAACTACACGCAACAAATGTTTAAACCATCAAGTTAGATCTTTAAGTCCATTTTCACATCCATTACTACTGACATTCTTCGTTTATTTATTTATTTATTAATTTACTTCACTCCTTTTCTTTTCTTTTTTTTTTTTGTCTAAAAAAGCCATCATTTCTTTGTTCTTTCTATTTTATTTCGCCGTCATTTCCAGCTTATTCTTAAGAAACGATCATATATATCCACGGGTACTTTTTATTTTTATTTTTATCCACGACTACTTTGTTTTTCTTTTTCTCTTGCCTTCTTTCCATTTAATAGGTACTTATCTGTAATGACGTAATCGGTCATTTTGACTTTTAGAACTCCGTTTTTCTAAATAAAACTTTTCGTATATACTTTTATAAATTTATGACTTACGGGGATGGTTAGTTCGGGATTTGGAAGTATTCGGGTTGAAATCGAAACACTTGGTTCCTTAAGTTGGCCTTAAAATACTAAGTTTGACTTCGGTCAACATTTTGAGAAAACGACCCCGAAATAGAATTTTGATGATTCCAACAGCTCCGTATGATGATTTTGGACTTAGGAGTGTGTTCGGAATTTTATTTGGAAGTCCGTAGTTAAATTAGGCTTGAAATGGCTAAAATAGGAATTTAAGTTTGGAAGTTTGACCGGGGAGTTGACTTTTTGATACTGGAGTCGGAATCCAGATCCAAAAATTTTTATTGCTCCGTTAGGTCATTTATGACTTGCGTGCAAAATTTGAGGTCAATCAGACTTGATTTGATAGGTTCCGGCGTCGTTTGTAGAAATTGAAAGTTTCAAAGTTCGTTAGGCTTGAATCTATGTGTGATTCGTGTTGTTGGATGTGATTTGAGGACTCAACTAAGTTCGTATGATGTATTAGGACTTGTTGGTATATTTGGTTGAGGTCCCGAGGGGCTCGAGTGAGTTTTAGATGCTTAACGAATCATTTTTGGACTTGGCTTGATAGCTGAAGTTCTGGTTTCTGCATGTTCTAGTTTCCTTCTATGCGATCGCGTGAAAAGGTATACGATCGTGTAGGGTTAATTGGGCAGCTGAAATTTTGTGCTATGCGATCTCGTGGGAGAGTCCGCGATCGCGTAGTTTTAGCAAGTTGTGCTATGCGAACGCATGGCTAAGACCGTGTTCGCGAAGAGGAAACGAGGCAGAAGCTGGGCCACGCGCTTAATGCTTCGCGATCGCGTGAGAAAGCTCGCGATCGCGTAGGCTTGCGGAGACTGTGCTTCGCGATCGCGTGGGATTTTTTGCGATCGCGTAGAGTTATTTTTGGGCAATAAAAACTTGTGCTTCGCGATCACGTGAGTTGGTCCGCGATCGCGTAGAAGAAATCACTTGGCAGGATGTTTAAGTTCTGTCCCATTTTCTATTTTTAACAATTTAGAGCTCGGATTGAGGTAATTTTTGGGAGATTTTCAGAGAAAACATCGGGATAAGTGTTCTTAACTCAATCTTGGTTAGATTACCCGAATCCCTCACTGTTTTAAATAATTAATTGGTGATTTAAGTTGGAAAAAATTTGAAAACCCTCTTGGATAGATCTGAGGATTTAAGGGTCGAATTGTTATTGGAATTTAGTCATTTTGGTATGGTTAGACTCGTGATTGAATGGGCGTTCATATTTGGTAACTTTCGCCGGATTCCGGGACGTGAGCCCTACGGGCGATTTTTGAGTTAATTTCGGATTCTATTAAAAAATATAGTATTTTCTTATGCAATTAATTCTATAATTTTTGTTAACTATATCGAATTAATTATGACTAGATTCGGATCGATCGAAATCGAAAAATCGAGGAAAAGGTATACTACTTGGTTAAATTGGAGCAAGTCGAGGTAAGTGATTTGTCTAACCTTGTGTGGGGAAAATTTTCCCTAGGATAGATATTAATGTGATAATTGTAATGTGATGAAAGTCGTGTACACGAGGTGACGAGTGTATACACGGGCTAAATGTGAAAGATTATATTTTTAAATTGTATAGATCACTGTTGCATATTAATTAAATTATTAAATCTTGTTATATTCTCCATCATTGATTTGATTTATATACTTTAAATTTGCTTGACATTCTCCTGCTAATCGTTTTTACCTGTTAGCTGAAACTTGGTTTCTTTTATTCAGTATATTAATTAAAGGTGATTTTTTTTTAATTTCAAATATTATTAAAAATGAAGTATTTTATATTTAAAAATTTGATATGTAAAACAAGGTAGTAAATTTGTGAATTATTATATTTGTTGAATATTTTGTGAGATTTTCGTACTAATTGTGATGGAGCCGTGAGCTCTTTATTGTGGAAAAATATTATCATGAATTATTTTGGCATGAGCCGTGAGCTCTTTATTATGGAAAAATATTATCATGAATTATTTTGGCATGAGCCGTGAGCTCTTTATTATGAAAAAATATTGTTGTTGATTTATTTTGGCAAATTGAAATATTTGGGCACTTAAGGTGCAAATTGTGATATGTTGTGATATTGATACGCATGCGGTAGTATAAGGTTTGGGTGTTGAAACGCATGCGGTGAGATAAGGGTGGCTTGATATGCTTTGGCTAGTAGGTGAAACTACTAGAAGTCATGTGGTGTGATAAGGATGGCTAAAACGAGGGATGCTATTTCGAAAAAAATATTTTCTTTAAAATAAATTGTGAAGGCTCTCGGTGATATAAGGAAATGAGATATTGTGAATTTATTTATCATTTGGGACTACGGGGCGGTACCTCAGGAGTGCCCTTGTTGATATTGATTTATGGCCGCAGTTGCCTTTGATTATTATTGTGATTTTCTTAAAGTTGAAAAGAATTCTTTTTTTTTTGTTTCCACGAGGTATTAATTGCCATTATTTGGTGTAATTAAATGGTGACATACTAGTTGATTCATTTCCATTATCATTTTATCTTATTATATTGTTAAATATTTTACCATGCCATTATTTATTTTCCAGTAGGGTCTGACCTGACCTCGTCACTACTCTACCGAGGTTAGGCTTGGCACTTACTGGGTACCGCTGTAGTGTACTCATACTATGCTTCTGCACATCTTTTTGTGCAGATCCAGGTACATCTTATCAGACCAGGCATCGGTAAACTAGCTGTACGAGAAGACTTTGAGGTATATCTGACAGCGTCCGCAGAAACCGGAGTCCCCTTCTATCTTACTATGTTGTCTTCCTTATTTGCTTTAGACTCCGATGTATAAAGATATAAAGAATAAATTCTTAGAAGCTTGTGACTTATTTCTACAGGGTTTTGGGAGTTGTAATTGTTTGAATTGTAGTTTATTTATTTCAAATATCTATTATTATTCTGCATTGATAGGCTTACCTAGTCTTAGAGACTAGGTGCCATCATGACCTCCTACAGAGGAAATTTGGGGTCGTGACAAGTTGGTATCAGAGCTCTAGGTTCATAGATGTTATGAGTCACAAGTAGGTTTAGTAGAGTCTTGCGGATCGGTACGGAGACGTCTGTACTTATTTTCAGGAGTCTATGGAACGATTAGGAAAATATTCACTTCTTTGATTCCTTATCGTGCGCAATTGTTGAATTCAAAGTTCTAAATCATTATCTTTCTATTCTCTCACAGATGGTGAGGATACACACAACTCGATCTGATGATCAGACACTCGCGCCCCCTGTTGGAGCTGCAAGAGGCCGGGGTCGGGACAGAGGCAGAGACCGAGGAAGACCACGTGGTGCAGCCAGAGCACCTGCACGAGCTGCTGCACCAGAGCCACTAGTAGCTCCAGTTGGAGAACAGGCACCTGAGACGCCTGTTACTACTCCTGCACTTCAAGAGACTCTTGACCAGCTTTTGAGCATATTTGGCACTCTAGTTCAGGTAGGGTTAATTCCACTTGCTCCTGCCACATATCAGGCAGGGTTGATTCCACTTGCTCCTGCCACATCTTAGGCCGAGGGAGGAGCATAGACTCCCGCCGCCCGTACTCCAGAGCCACGAGCCCAAGTTGACCATGCCCAGAGGTTATAGCAGTGCATCCAGTTGTCCCAGTTCGGCTTGGGATTAGGACAACAGTTTCAGAGGGGGGCAGCTCAGGCTCGAGAGGTACAAGAAGTACCACCCTCCCACTTTCAGCGGTTTAGCTTTAGAGGATGCTCAGGGTTTTCTGGAGGAATGTCACTGTATCCTTCGTACTATGGGTATTGTGGATTCCAGTGGGGTTTCTTTCATGGCATTCTAGTTTAGAGTAGCAGCCTACTGGTGGTGGCGAGTATATGAGTTGGACAGCCGGTTAAGGCAGCTTCACTCACTTAGACTCAATTTTCAGATATGTTCTTAAGAATATATGTTCCTCAGAGTCTTATAGATGCATGGCGTGCAAAGTTTTAGCAGCTGCGCTAGGGTTCTATGACCATGTCAGAATACGCGATCTGATTCAGTGATTTGGCTAGGCATGCACCAGCTTTAGTTGCTACTGTTCGAGAGTGGGTTCGCAGATTTATTGAGGGTCTCCACCCTAGTATCAGAATCAGTATGGCACGAGAGCTAGAGATGGACATCACATACCAACAGGTGGTGTCAATTTCTAGGAGATTGGAAGGTATTCGGACTCGGGAGAGGGAAGCTAAGAGACCCCGAGATTCTGGCACATATAATAATTCTCGTGCCCCAGTTGCAACCCGTCATGGTAGAGGTTACGTAAACCGTCCTATTCATTCAGCACTTCCAGCTTCCAGTGGTATTCCGGCTACTCCCAGACCTCAGGTTCCATATTATGCACCGCCAGTGTCTACTGTACCTCCAGTACAGGGTGCTTTCACCGTGTAGTCTAGTCGATCAGGCCCGAGCTAGTCCCAACAGCCACGACCTCCGAGGGCTTATTTTAAGTGTGGTTACACTCATCATATTATGAGAGATTTCCCCAGATTTAGGAGGGGTGCACCTCTACAGATTTCTCCGGCCCTACCTATTCCACAGGGCCCTCAGGCTTCTCAGGCCATGATTACTACACCAGTTGCCCCTCCACCTGCACAGCCAGCTAGAGGTGGAGGTCGGACAGGTAGAGGTCACCCTAGAGGGGGAGGCCAGGCCAGATATTATGCCCTTCCTGCTAGGACAGAGGCCGTTGCATTCGACTCTGTTATCACAGGTATTATTCCGGTCTGTCATATAGATGCATCAGTCTTATTTGATCCAGGCTCCACTTATTCTTATGTGTCATCTTATTTTGCCCCGTATTTGGGCGTATCACGTGATTCCTTGAGTTCTTCTATTTATGTATCTACACCTATGGGTGATTATATTATTGTGGACCGTGTGCATCAGTCGTGTTTAATTGTTATCAGTGGTTTTGAGACCAGAGCTGATTTATTATTGCTCAGTATGGTGGATTTCGATATTATTTTGGGCATAGACTGGTTGTCGCCTTATCACACTATTCTTGATTGTTACGCCAAGACGGTAACGTTGGCTATGGCAGGTCTACCGCGGCTAGAGTGGAGAGGTACCTCGGATTATGTGCCTAGCATGGTTCTTTCATTTATTAAAGTTCAATGAATAGTTGAGAAGGGGTGTGATGCGTATCTGGCCTATGTGAGAGATGTTAGTATTACTACTCCTACCGTGGAGTCAGTTCCTGTAGTAAGGGATTCTCCTGATATATTTCCAATGGATCTTCCGGGTATGTTACCCGACAGGGATATTGACTTTGGCATTGATTTGTTATCGGGCACTCAGCCCATTTCTATTCCACCATATCGTATGGCCCTAACAAAGTTGAAAGAATTAAAAGAACAGTTACAAGAATTGCTTGATAAGGGCTTCATTCGACCTAGTGTATTGCCGTGGGGTGCTCCTGTCTTATTTTTGAAGAATAAGGATGGTTCTATACGGATGTATATTGATTACCACCAGCTGAACAAGGTTATAGTGAAGAACATGTATCCATTGCCACGTATTGATGACCTATTTGATCAGCTTCAGGGTGATAGGGTATTCTCTAAAATTGACTTGCGTTTAGGCTATCATCAGTTGAAGATTCGGGAGCCAGATATCTCGAAGACTGCTTTTAGAACTCGGTATGGTCATTATGAGGTCCTTGTAATGTCATTCGGGCAAACCAACGCCTCAGCAACATTTATGCACTTAATGAATAGTGTATTTCAACACTATCTTATTTCTTTCGTCATTGTGTTTATTGACGACATTCTAGTGTATTCCCGGAGTCGGGAAGATCATGAACAGCACTTGAGGACTGTGCTTCAGACTTTGAGAGAAAAGAAGTTATATGCAAAATTTTCAAAGTGTGAATTCTGGCTTGATTCAGTGGGATTTTTGGGCCATATAATTTCGTGCGAGGGGATCAAGGTAGATCCGAAGAAGATTGAAGCAGTGCAGAGTTGGTGCAAACCGTCCTCAGCTACGAAAATCCGTAGTTTCCTTGGTTTGGCAGGGTATTATCGCCGATTTGTAGAGGGTTTCTCTTCTATTGCTGTATCTATAACCAAATTGACCCAGAAGGGTGCTCCGTTCAGGTGGACCGAGGAATGTGAGGAGAGCTTCCAAAAGCTCAAGACAACTTTGATATATCCCCAGTATTGGTATTACCTACAGGTTCAGGGTCTTATACTGTGTATTGTGACGCGTCGCTTATTGGTCTCGGCACAGTGTTGATGCAAGACGGTAGGGTGATTGCCTACGCGTCCAGACAGTTAAAGGTATATGAGAAGAATTATCCGGTCCACGACCTTGAGTTAGCATCTATTGTTTATGCCTTGAAGATTTGGCGGCATTATTTATATGGTGTCCATTGTGAGGTCTACACCAATCACCGGAGTTTACAGCATCTGTTTAAATGGAAGGATCTTAATTTGCGGCATCAGAGATGGTTGGAGTGGCTTAAGGATTATAATATCACCATTCTCTATCATCCCGGGAAGGCCAATGTAGTGGCCAATGCCTTGAGTCATAAGGCGGAGAGTTTGGGTAGCTTAACATATTTACCGGTAGCAGAGAGGCCTTTAGCCTTGGATGTTCAGGCCTTAGCCAACCAGTTTTTAAGGTTGGATATTTCCGAGCCGAGCTGAGTTTTGGCTTGTGTGGTTTCTTAGTCTTCTCTTTATGATCGTATCAGAGAGTGTAAGTACGATGACCCCCATCTGCTTGTCCTTAAGGATGCAGTTCAACAATGCCAAGGAAGTCACTATTGGAGATGACGATGTATTAAGGATGCAGGGCAGGCTATGTGTGCCTAATGTAGATGGTTTGTGTGAGTTAATTCTCTAGGAGGCTCACAGTTCGTAGTACTCCATTCATCCGGGTGCTACAAAGATGTATCAGGACTTGAGACAATACTATTGGTGGAGGCAGATGAAGAAAGACATAGTGGAGTATGTAGCTCGGTGTCTAAATTGTCAACATATGAAATATTAACATTAGCGACCGGGTGCCTTGCTTCAGAAGTTAGTGATTCCAGAATGAAAATGGGAGCGAATCACTATGGATTTCGTTGTTGGACTCCCACGGACTCAGAAGAAGTTCGATGCAGTTTGGGTGATTGTGGATAGGTTGACCAAGTCAGCTCATTTTGTTCCTGTGATGACTACCTAATCTTATGAGTAGTTGGCTCGAATCTATATTCGCGAGATTGTCAGACTTTACGGCATACCGGTATCTATCATCTCTGATCGGGGTACGCAGTTTACATCACGGTTCTTGAGGGCAGTACAGCATGAGTTGGTACTCGGGTAGAGTTGAGTACAACATTTCACCCTCAGACGGACGGGCAGTCTGAACGCACTATTCAGATACTGGAGGATATGCTTCGTGCGTGTGTAATAGATTTTGTTGGTGCTTGGGATTAGTTCTTACCATTTGCGAAGTTTGCTTACAACAACATGTATCAGTCGAGCATTCAGGTGGCTCCGTATGAGGCCTTGTATGGTAGGCAGTGCCGGTCTCCAATGGGTTGGCTCGAACCGGGCTAAGCTAGGCTATTGGGTACAGACTTGGTTCAGGATGCCTTGGAAAAGGTTAAATTGATTCAGGATCGACTTTGTACATCCTAATCTAGACAGAAGAGTTATGCAGATCGGAAGGTTCGCGATGTTGCATTCATTGCTGGTGAGCGGGTCTTGCTCCGGGTTTCGCCTATGAAGGGTGTTATGAGGTTCGGGAAGAATGGCAAGTTGAGCCCTAGGTATATTGGGCCTTTGAAATTCTTGAAAGAGTTGGAGAGGTGGATTACAGACTTGCATTACCACCTAGTCTCTCTGCAGTTCATCCGGTATTCCATGTTTCTATGCTCTAGAAGTATCACAGCGATCCGTCTCATGTGTTAGACTTCAGTTCAGTTTAGTCGGACAAGGATCTATCTTATGTTGAGGAACCAGTGGCTATTTTAGACAGGCAGGTTCGAAAGCTAAAGAACATTGCTTCCGTGAAGGTTCAGTGGAGGGGTCATCCGGCCGAGGAGGCGACTTAGGAGACCGAGCATGATATGCGCAGCTGTTATCCTCATCTTTTCACCACTCCAGGTATAATTTTAAACCCGTTCGAGGACGAACGTTTGTTTAAGAGGGGGAGAATGTAATAACCCAACCGGTCATTTTGACTTTTAAAACTCCGTTCCCCTAAATAAAACTCTCCGTATGTGCTTTTATAAATTTATGACTTACGGGGATGATTGGTTGGGGATTTGAAAGTGTTCGGGTTGAAATCAGAACACTTGGTTCCTTAAGTTGGCCTTAAAATGCTAAGTTTGACTTCGGTCAAAATTTTGAGAAAACGACCCCGAAATATAATTTTGATGATTCCAATAGTTCCGTATGGTGATTTTGGATTTAAGAGCGTGTTCGAAATTTTATTTGGAATTTCGTAGTTAAATTAGGCTAGAAATGGCTAAAATAGGAATTTAAGTTTGGAAGTTTAACCGGGGAGTTGACTTTTTAATACAGGAGTCGGAATCTAGTTCCAAAAATATTCATAGCTCCATTAGGTCATTTATGACTTGGGTGCAAAATTTAAGGTCAATCGGACTTGATTTGATAGGTTCTGGCGTCGTTTGTAGAAATTGAAAGTTTCAAAGTTCATTAGGCTTGAATCTATGTGTGATTCATGTTTTTAATATTGTTGGATGTGATTTGAGGACTCGACTAAGTTCGTATGATGTATTAGGACTTGCTGGTATATTTGATTGAGGTCTCGAGGGGCTCGGGTGAGTTTCGGATGCATAACGAATCATTTTTAGACTTGGCTTGATAGCTGAGGTTCTAGTTTTTGCAGGTTCTGGTTTCCTTCTACGTGATCGCGTGACAAGGTATGTGATCGCGTAGGGTTAATTGGGCAGCTGAATTTTTGTGCTATGCGATCGCATGGGCGAGTCCACGATCACGTTGTTTTGGCAAGTTGTGCTATGCGAACGTGTGGCTAAGACCGCGTTCGCGGAGAGGAAACGAGGCAGAAGGTGGGCCACGCGCTTAATGCTTCGCGATCGCGTAAGAGGGCTCGCGATCACGTAGGCTTACGGAGATTGTGCTTCACGATCGCGTGGGATTTTCTGCGATCGCGTAGAGTTATTTTTGGGAAATAAAAACTTGTGCATCGCGATCACGTGAGTTAGTCCGCGGTCGCATAGAAGAAATTACTGGGCAGAATGTTTAAGTTCTGAAAATGGAACTTCGTCCCATTTTCCATTTTTAACGATTTGGAGCTCGAATTGAGGCGATGTTTGGGAGATTTTCAGAGAAAACATTAGTATAAGTGTTCTTAACTCAATCTTGGTTAGATTACCCGAATCCATCACTGTTTTTAACAATTAATTGGTGATTTAAGTTGGAAAAAAATTTGAAAACCCGATCGTGTTGAAGAAATCACTAGGCAGGATGTTTAAGTTCTGTCCCATTTTTCATTTTTAACGATTTAGAGCTCGGATTGAGGCGAGTTTTGGGAGATTTTCAGAGAAAACATCGGTGTAAGTGTTCTTAACTCAATCTTCGTTAGATTACCAGAATCCATCACTGTTTTTAACAATTAATTGATGATTTAAGTTGAAAAATATTTGAAAACCCTCTTTGAATTGAAGGTCGAATTATTATTGAAATTTAGTCATTTTGGTTCGGTTAGGCTCGTGATTGAATGGGCGTTGATATTTCGTAACTTTCGCCGGATTCCGAGAAGTGGGCTCCACGGGAGATTTTTGAGTTAATTTTGGATTTTATTGAAAAATGTAGTATTTTCTTATGGAATTGATTCTATAATTTTTGTTGACTGTATCGAATTAATTATAACTAGATTCAAGTCGATCGGAGTCGAAAAATCGAGAAAAAGACATACTACTTGGTTAAATTGGAGCAAGTCGAGGTAAGTGACTTGTCTAACCTTGTGTGAGGGAAATTTCTCCTAGGATTGGTATTAATGTGATAATTGTGATATGATGAAAGTCGTATACACGAGGTGGCGAGTGTGTACACGGGCTAAATGTGAAAGATTATATTTTTAAATTGTGTAGATCATTGTTGCATATTAATTAAATTATTAAATCTTGATATATTCTCCATCATTGATTTGATTTATATACTTTAAATTTATTTGACCTTCTCCTGCTAATTATTTTTACATGTTAGCTGAAACATGATTTTTTTTATTCGATGTATTAATTAAAGGTGGAATTTCTTTAATTTCAAATATTATTAAAAATAAAGTATTTTACATTTAAAAATTTTATATTTAAAAAAGGTAGTAAATTTGTGAATTATTATATTTGCTGAATATTTTATGAGATTTTCGTACTAATTGTGATGGGGCCATGAGATCTTTATTGTGGAAAAATATTATCATGAATTATTTTGGCATGAGCCGTGAACTCTTTAATGTGAAAAAATATTATCATGAATTATTTTGGCATGAGCCGTGAGCTCTTTATTATGGAAAAATATTATTGTTGATTTATTCTGGCATGAGCCGTGAGCTCTTTATTATGGAAAAATATTGCTGTTGATTTATTTTGGCAAATTAAAATATTTGGGCACTTGAAGTGCAAATTGTGATATATTGTGATATTGATACGCATGTGGTGGTATAAGGTTTGGGTGTTAAAACGCATGCGGTGAGATAATGGTGGCTTGATACGCGTGGCTAGTAGGGAAAACTACTAGAAGTCATGCGGAGTGATAAGGATGGCTAAAACGAGGGATGCTATTTCGGAAAAAATGTTTTCTTTAAAATAAATTGTGAAGGCTCCCTGTGATATAAGAAAATAAGATATTGTGAATTTATTTATCATTTGGGACTACGGGGCGGTACCTCGGGAGTACCCTTGTTGATATTTATTTATGGCAGCACTTGCCTTTGATTATTGTTGTGATTTTCTTAAAGTTGAAAAGAATTCTGTTTTTTTTGTTTCCACGAGGTATTAATTGCCATTATTTGGTGTAATTAAATGGTGACATACTAACTGATTCATTTCCATTGTCATTTTATCTTATTATATTGTTAAACATTTTACCGTACCATTATTTATTTTCCAGTAGGGCTTGACCTGACCTCGTCACTACTCTACCGAGGTTAGGCTTGGCACTTACTGGATACCGTTGTAGTGTACTCATACTACGCTTCTGCACATCTTTTTGTGCAGATCCAGGTACATCTTATCATATCAGGCATCAGTAAACTTGTTGTACGAGGAGACTTCGAGGTATATCTGTCAGTGTCCGCAGACTCCGGAGTCCCCTTCTATCTTACTATATTATCTTCCTTATTTGCTTTAGACTCTAATGTATAGAGATATAGAGAATAAATTCTTAGAAGCTTATGACTTATTTCTACCGGGTTTTGGGAGTTGTAATTGTTTGAATTGTAGTTTATTTATTTTAGATATCTATTATTATTCCGCATTGATAGGCTTACCTAGTCTTAGAGACTCGGTGCCATCACGACCTCGTACAGAGGGAATTTGGGGTCGTGACATTATTTTATTCCACTTTATATAAGGTAGTTTTATTTAGAGGGTCGCTTAATATTTCTTATAAATATATTTAAATTAGTTAATTTATTCGCGCTTTAAGCGATTATTAAAAAAATTAAATATAAATAAATAATAATTGTTAGAATTTTTATATAAAGGATTAATCTTTATTAATCAATGAAGCAGCAATAATTGTAAATTTCAAAGTCATCCTTAATATTTATTAAAATATAATTCTTATTCTTGTGCTTTTTTTACCAATAATATTAAATTTATGAAATAACAAAGTAAGTATCGTGTTTAAATAAAAAAAATCAGTCTCATCAAATCTATTCTATACCTCAAGATCATTCGATGAATGATCTGAGAAGTAGTAAGATCAGCTTTAATTTTTGCATCTTCTCTAATATAACAATATCAATTGTTTTTTTCTGATTTTATCATTTTATATCCAAAGCCATTTACCTAATAATTAATAATGGTTTGTGTTAGGTGTGTGTATATATCTATAGATATGAAAAGAAGAATTTCCCTCCAAAATAAAAGCAATAAGTCAAATTGTACCTGAAGCTATAAAGGAGTTTTCATATTTGAATTTGTTTACCCACATGTGAAATAGAATTCGATAAAGCACGACTCAAGTAGCAGCAATAACCTAGAAAACAAAGCCTTAGTGAATTATTAATATGTAAATAAACCTATTAAGATTCAAATTAATTCCCCTTAGATATCAAGGTTCAAAATTATAAGAATATTCATTACATTCAGTTAATATAATTAAAAAGAGTTTTTTGAGTTTTAATTCGAAAATGATGCTATAACCTAAAGAATTTTTACCCTAAGATTTTACCCTAAAACTGCATATATGATATGTTATATAAGATTAAGGAAAAAGAATAACTGCAAAAACTAAAAAACTAAAAAAGAGTTTGTGAAAACATACTTTAAATAAGGAACCTTTTTAAATTAAAATTTTAATTTATTTTAAAGTCCTAAATTGTAGGGTATTTTTACATATTCAAATAAGGAATGATTTAGCAATCACATTTTTAGTTATTTTCACTTTCCTAATTAGGAAGTTTTTAATTAATTGACTATTTTATCCGGTGTAAACTCTATTTTTACAGAGTAAAAAATGCGAATGACATTTCTCTAAGGGCCTTTGTGCTTTTAATATAGTGTGTGTGTGCGTGCATGTGTGTGTGTGTGTGTATATATATATATATATATATATATATATATATAGCTTAAAATATTTTTTATATTATATTTTGGCATATAAATCTTATTTCCAAAAAACGTTCTACGTCATAATACACATAAAATTTTGTCAACTTAGCCTCTCGTTCCGGAAAGACATCTCATAAAGTGGAAGGCATGCAGTATTAAAAGTTGCATATTATCACCAATATTTACCTTTTGATTAACTTGATGTAGGTTTTACTCTTGAATTAGGAATTTCAGATTTACTATCAACTACTGAGTTGATTTTTACAAGATCACTAAACTAATGAAAATCATTTTAAAAAGTTATTTTATTTTGTTTCGTAACTAAAAAGTCATTCTATTTTGCATATTGTAACTAAAAAATTATTTTACTTTATTTTGTAACTGAAATGCCACTTTATTTTGCCATTATAACTGAAAAGTCACTCTATGAGCATAGGATAATTTTTATCTTTTTATAGATATAAATATATAGCCGAGAAACAAGTGCTAATTGCATGCACAATTTTGTTTTAATCAAGTGTGATTTCTTTTACGTTTTTATTTATTAAAAAAAAAAGGTCTAGCAGGTCGGTAAATAATTTTAATGGATGCTTTTAATTTTTTTAAATGGTTGAGTTAAAAAGAACAAAATAAAATAATTTTTTAATTACAAATCAAAGTAAAGTGACTTTTCAATTATAGTGGATCAGATAAGTAATTTTTCAATTACAAAATAAAGTGATTTTGCTAAACAATTTTCATACTTTATCTAATATTTTTACGTATTTTTCTTTTGTGCATATATATTTCACGCGCTCGCCATATCCGTTGAACCACGGACATTATTTGCACACAGACGAATAGTATTATTCCTGATTTCCAAGTGTCATCTGCCTGCCTCTTATTCCGTTTTAGACATGCACTCTTTCTCTTTTTTGTCGTTTATGTCCGATGAAATTTAGCAAATGACCAGAGACAAAAACAAAACGACTCATTTCCCTTTTATTGTCTCACAAGTAACAACTCTATCTCCTTTTATTATAGTTTCTTCCTTTCTTTCCATTTTTGTGTGATCGGCATGTCCTTGTAAATTAATATCACTATTGCATTTAATGTAGATATTTTTGTCTCTGCTCACTCAATGTATTAGTGAGGAGAAAGGGGAGTTGACTTTGTTATGTTAAGAAAGGATACCAATTTTTAATTTATCTTCTTGTAACGACCCTGTCAGTCGTTTCGAGAGTTGTAGCCCTGTTCCCCATTTTTTGCTCCTTTGTACTCTACAGCTGCTATATAATTTACCGGGTTAGTTGGTTCGGGTCCGAAGAGATTTCAGAGTGAATTGAGACACTAAGTCTCATAATTGAAAGCTTAGGTTGAAAAAGTTGACCGGATGTTGACTTATGTGTGAACGACCTCGCATTTAAATTTTTATGGTTCCGTTAACTCCGTTAGGTAATTTTGGACTTAGGAGCGTGTCCGGATTGTGATTTGGAGGACCGTAATAGAATTACGCTTGAAATGGTGAAAGTTGGAATTTTGGAAAGTTTGACCGGGAGTGAACTTTTTGATATCGGGGTCAGATTGAATTTTCGGAAGTTGGAGTAGGTTCGTGGTGTCATTTGCGACTTGTGTGCTTGAGGTCAATTGGACGTGATTTGATAGGTTTTGACGTCGTTTGTAGAATTTGAAAATTTCAAAGTTCATTAGGCTTGAATCCGTGTGCAATTCATGTTTTTGATGTTGTTTAAGGTGATTTGAAGGGTCGACTAAGTTCGTATCGTGTTTTAAGACTTGTTGGTATGTTTGGTTGAGGTCCCGGGGCCTCGGACTAATTTTGGGTGGTTAACGGACTTGAAGTTCGATTTGAGGGACTACTGAAGTTTGGACTTAGCTGGTGTAATCGCACCTGCGAGAGCTTTGGCCGCAGGTGCGACAGGTGGAGCGCAGGTGCGGAAGTGAGGGAGGTCAGCATAGGTCGTAGGTGCGATAATTTTCCTACACTTGCGATTGCGCAAATGCGGGCTAGGAGTAGCAGAAGCGGACACAACTGAGGGTTAAGTGACTTCCGTAGAAGCGGAACTTTCATTGCAGAAGCAGGACCGCAAAAGCGGATTTTGGCTGCAGGTGCGGAAGGCCTAGGCAGAACATATAAATACGAGAGTTCTGAGATTTTTCACCATTTCTATCATTTTGAGCTCGGATTTTGGAGGTTTTTGAGAGGATTTTCAAGGGGATTCTTGAGGTAAGTTCCTTGTGTTCGTTTTTCTTCAATAATTATGTTTTCGCCACTGATTTTCCACCTAGGTGGTGTATTTTTGAGGTGAAATTTGGGGGTTTGAGGCTAGGTATTTGGAGAGTTGATTTTGGGGGTTTGAGTGGCGAAATGATATCGGATTTTGATAAATTTGGTATGGTTAGACTCGTGAGTAAATGGGCTTTTGGATTTTGTGACTTTTGTCGGATTTCGAGATGTGGGCCCGGGGGGCCGGGTTTGAGCCGATCTCGGATTTTGAGCTATAATTTCGTAATATTTTGTAGAATTGATTCCTTTAGCCCGTATTGATTGTATTGTACTGCTTGTGGCTAGATTTAGGACATTTGGAGGTCGATTCGCGAGGCAAAGACATATTGGAGTAGAGTTTTGCTCGGATTGAGGTAAGTAATAGTTCTAAATCTGGTCCTGAGAGTATGAAACCCCGGATTATGTGTTATATGATTGGTTTGGAGGTGACGCACATGCTAGGTGACGGGCGTGTGGGCGTGCACTGTAGGAATTGTGACTTGGTCCATTCCGTGGAACTGTAAAGTTGAATAACTTGTTGTTAGCTATATGCTCTCCCTGTATTATAGAAATTTAAGTGCAAATCATGTTAGAAATTATGCTTAGGCTATGTGATGACATTATTGGGACCCGCATAGGTCGTGTACTTGTTGAATTATTTGCTAATTGGTGTCTTGTACTCAGTCACGGTTTTACTTGTGTATCATATCTCAGTCTCTTCTTGTTTCTTGTTGATACATTATATTATCTCTGTTTGGGTTGATTCTTTATGATTTCTGAGAGCCCGAGAGACTGAAGAGGTTGGTGACTGAGTTAGGGCCTTAGCGCCGAGCTGTGAGCTACATGTATATATATGGATCGGGTTGCACGCCGCAACGAGCCTGAGGACTGTATGTATATGGATCGGGTTGCACGCCGCAACGAGCCTTATGGCTATTAATATATTATGGGATAGGGTTGCACGCAACAGCAATATAGCACTTGGGCTGAAGGAGCCCCTCCGGAGTCTGTATACCCCCAATGAGCGCAGGTACCTATTGAGTGTGAGTGTTGAGGGCTGAGAGCTGAGTGATGAGCTATTGAGAAAGACTGAGTGATTGTTGCCTTGAGAGACTGTATTTTCTTTCATTGTTGTTGCACATAGCTGCTTTATGTCACTGTTTTGAAACTTCTGGGAGGATTATATCCGGTTTTAACTTGAACTTGGCATGTATAAACTGATTTGACTTAAATTTTCGGATTTGAAAGCATGTCTACTTTCTTATTGAGATTTTTGAAAATGAACTATAACTGTTTAGCTCGTCACTATCTTTCAATTCCTTATTTATTATTGTTACTTATCGGGTTGGTTGTACTCACGCTACACCCTGCACTTCGTCTGCAGATCCATGTATTTTCGGACGCGGTGGGCGTTGATATCATGCACGATTGATCTTCGGAGATTTACGAGGTAACTTCCCGGCGTTCGCAGTCCTTGTTTCTCCTTCCTCATCTTTTCTTTATTTGTATTTTGATACATACTCTCGTAGACTTTTTTTTCTTTTCTAGACTGGTGTTGTATAGATTCTCATTGTCACGACCCAAAATCTCACCATAGGTATCGTGATGGCACTTAATCTCTAAGACTAGGTAAGCCAAGTACAATTACATTTCAAGCCTTTTTTGTTTAAACATATAATTTAATACAACCTCCCAAGACTGGTAATACTGAGTCAAGAACACTAACTGAATACATGAAATGATCTCAAGGATCGAATACTCAATATTGTTTGAATAATAATTAACAGTACAATAAATTGGAAAGACTCCAAGGAACTGCGACGACCAAGCGGCTCTACCTTAAATCCTTGCGATCTCACTTTAACTCTGTCTGAATCCGATAGCTCCAATACCCGGCTCTGCACAAAAATGTGCATAAGTGTAGTATGAGTACACCACAGTCGGTACCCAGTAAGTATCAAGACTAACTTCAGTGGAGTAGAGACGAGGTACAGTCAAGACACTCACTAGTCTAATAACCTGTGCAATATAGTATACAAAATAATAGGAAACAAATAACAATAAGGGCAACACAAATCAACCAGTGATATGCCCGGTATGGCAACGAGAATACTATTAATATTGCTCAACAAATAATAAATACAAGAACACCCAATTAAATCACATTCTTCAAATAAATATCTTTCACATATAATTCTTCCAAATAACTCTCTTTCAAATATAATTTCCTCAAATAAATATCTTTCAAATATAGTTCTTTTAATAAATCTTTTTCAAATATAATTTCCTCAAATAAATATCTTTCAAATATAATTTCTTCAAATACTATTTTTTTTGAATAATAATCTTTCCAAATAAATATTTTTAATATAATTCTTTCAATTAAAAGTCACCATGTGACATCTTATTTCATAATTATAAAAGTACGGGTCTCGGCCCTTTTCATATCATCATATTTCTCCGGCACCTCGTGCCCATTATTTTTATATTACACATGCACGGACAGTTCACACGCCAATGATAAAACCATCATATTTTCTCCGGCATTTCGTGCCCACGTTTCATATCTCAATTGCACGGACATTCACGTGCCAATATCATCATTATTTACTCAGGATACCTCGTGCCCACATTTTTTTTTCATAATCCGCCCGACAATAGCCACATGCTCCCAATTTCAACATAAATCAGAATATTATCAATTTATCAACAACAAGACAAATTGCACAAGGTATAAAAATAAACACAAGAAAAATCACAGCATCACATGAAAATCACCAACACAATAACTCCACATCATCACATATCATTCCTGACAATAGCTACCATTATCTCTCTTATAGCCACCCTTATCACTCCTATAATAGCCTCCCTTATCCCTCCGCCCTGACAATATCAATAGCTACCATTATCGCTCCTATAGCCAACCCTTATCTCTCCTATAGCCACCCTTATCACTCCGCCCAGACAATATCCCAACACACATAATAGTAAAATGCCACCCTTATACCCACATAATATCAACAGTGAAATGCCACCCTTATATCCTCAAAATAACAACTCACACAACACAACAATTCACGAAAAATTATCACAACAACATAACAAAATCAATTCATATCACAATTTGCCCAACGGCCACAACCAATTCGAAAGAATATAACAAATCAATTGATTTCAAAACAAATAACCGAAGGCTACACACAATGTGTATAAGACCCAAAAGAATAATCAACATAGATAGAAATTACTCAGCATAGGGCAACGCCTTCATTAATACACATTCTCAATAATTATATAAATACCTCTTCTTAAGCTTATTTAATTAATTATTTGCAGAGAAAAAATCCATAATGAGATTAAATTCCAAGAAATATCAAACCAACAAACTAACAGAATTACATAAATATTCAAATAACAATCACATCAAATTGTCATATAAAAATAAATTCAACAAACAAGGATTTAGGCATGACAAATAGATAATTTAATAAATGCCAATGGTTATCCAATTTACTATACAATAATGCCTAAGACTTTAACCCAATAAAATTTACGCATATAAGCCCAAGTACGTACTCGTCACCTTGCGTACACGGCTTTTCATATTTCACAAATGGCACATAAGACTCGATGCCTAATGGGTAATTCCCCCCCTCGAGGTTAGGCAAGATACTTACCTTTTTGAAGTTATGCCGATTTTTTAAAATCGCCTTCTTGCTTGAATAGACCTCCGGACAGCTTAAATCTATCCAAATTAATTGTACAACTTCATTAAAATTCATCAAAAATAATTTCGGATTATAAAACGTCGGCTTAAAATTTATTCCAAAACGTCAACAAAAGTCAACGCGGGGCCTGCCTCTCAGAACTCGACATAAGTTTTACGAAATCCGAACACCCATTCCGATACGAGTTCAACCATACCAATTTTATCGAATTCCAATAACAACTCGACCTCCAAATCTTAAATTTTTATTTTTGGAAAATTTTACAAAAATCTTGATTTTCTCCATTTAAATCCGAATTAAACGATGAATATAACCGTAGATTCATGAAATATAATTACTTTAGGATATAGAACTCTTACTTGAGTTGAAATCGTGAAAAAATACTCAAAATCGCCCAAGAACCGAGCTCCAAATATTCCAAAACGAAATGGCAAAGTGACTGATTTTTGGTGCTTATATTTCTGCCCAGTTCCGCTTCTGTGAGCACTGTTCATGCTTATGTGCTGCCTCCGCTTCTGCGAGTACTGTTCACACTTCTGCGACCACTGTTCACGCTTCTGCGGGCACTGTTCATGCTCATGCCCAGAAATTCCAGCAACTTTTCTTCAAGTCCGAATTGATCCGTTAACCTTCCGAAATCCTCCCGAGGCCCTCGGAACTTTAATCAAATATACCAACATGTCCCAAAATACAGTACGAACTTAGTTGAGGCTTTAAACTACGTCAAACAACGCCGAAATTATGAATCGCGCATCGAATCGAATTGTGAGTTTTCAACTCTTCCAACTTCTATATCTTGCGCCGAAACGTACCAAATCAATTCTGAATGACTTCAAATTTTGCACACAAGTCATAAATAACGAAATGGCGCTATTCAAATTTCGGAATCAAAATCCGACCTTGTTATCAAAAATTCAACCTTCGGTCGGACTTTTCAAAAATCTTTCATTTTTCAACTTTCGCCAAAATACGTCGAATTGTCCTATGGACTTCCAAATCCGAATCCGAACATATGCCTAAGTCCGAAATCACCATACGAAACTATTGACATCATAAAAATTTTATTCCGGGGTCGTTTGCTGAAAAGTCAATTCTCCGGTCAACTCTTTCCATTTAAGCTTCTAAATAAGAATTGTTCTTTCAATTTAATTCTAAATCTTCCAAAAATCAAACTCGATCACACCTGCGGGTAATAATACATATTACAAAGCTGCTCGAGACCTTAAATTACTGAACGGGGCGTTAATTCTTAAAACGACTAGTCGGGTCTTACACTCATGTTGAAAATGTCACACCTGATTTGGGAGCTATTTTTCGCACTTGTGTTTGGGTTTTTACCCCTTTTTTTAATGAAAACTCCGGTTATTTAAAATTTCTTAATTCATTTTATGTTAAATGTTAAAAGTATTTTAAAAATGTTGGCTTGCCTAATACCGCGATAGGTGCCATCACGACGGGTTAGGATTTGAGTCGTGACACTTCTATAGGATTTGAAGGGTACGAATATATGAGAAAGAGAAGGAAAGAAAAATAAATAGTAAAAGTAGGCAAAGATAAAGAAGTGAAAAAAGACTGAGGAAATTAATTGTGGGAATACTGAGAAATAGCGTTTAAATTAATATAGTGAAGAGTTAAATTACATGAGAGAAAATTATCAAGACGCAAAGCAATGACAGAAGGATAAGGAAACGAAGGGTAGATAAACAAGGAAAATGACAAAAGAGAAAGGAACGTCAAAAATATCAAGGTAACGAGAGTATTAAATTAAAAAATTTCTGTTTGCCTTTTCTTTATTTCGAAAAATACATATAAGTATCTTTTAATTTTTATCTTTTTATGAAAGTAAGTAAAATAACACTTTTATATAGATTTATTAATAAATTTTAAAAACGATAAAAATTTAACGATCCGGCCGGTCGGTTTGAGAGTTGTAGCCCCGTTCGCTCTTTTATTGCTCCTCTTATGTTCTACAACTGTTATATGACCTATCAGGTTAGTTGGTTCGGGTCTGGAGAGATTTCAGAGTGAATTGAGACACTTAGTCTCTTAATTGAAAGCTTAAGTTGAAAAACTTGACCGCATGTTAAATTATGCGTAAACGACCTCAGATTTAAATTTTGATGGTTCTGTTAGCTCCGTTATGTGATTTTGGACTTATAAGCGCATCCGGATTATGATTTGGAGGTCCGTAGTAGAATTAGGCTTGAAATACCGGATGTTTGACCGAGGTGGACTTTTTGATATCGGGGTTGGATTGAATTTCTGGAAGTTGGAGTAGGTTCGTGGTATCATTTATGACTTGTGTGCAAATTTTGAGGTCAATCGGATGTGATTTGTTAGGTTTCAACGTCGTTTGTAGAATTTGGAAATTTTAAAGTTCATTAGGCTTGAATCCGTGTGTAATTCCTGTTTTGATGATGTTTGAGGTGATTTGAGTATTCGACTAAGTTCGTATTGGGTTATAAGACTCGTTGGTACGTTAGGTTGAGGTTCCGGGGGCCTCGGGTTGATTTCGGGTGATTAACAAACCATGTTTTGAAGTTTGAAGATTGTTGAAGATTGTTCTCTTCTGCTGTAATCGCATGTGATGACCCAAAATGTCATCTTATGTTTTAGAACTATAATCTGCGCTCCTAAACCTTAAAAATTATATTTTTACCCTCCTTGATTTGTGTGCGCAGTCCGGGCAGGTTTTCGGAAAGCTTTTATGTTGAAAATTAATATAAAATAAGAATTTTTGTCTTAAAAGTTTATTTTAGTTGACTTCGGTCAGTATTTTTTGTAAACAGACTCGGATCCATGCTTTAACGGTCCCGGTAGGTCCGTATCGAATTATGGGACCTGGGCGTATGCCCGGAATCGAATTTGGAGGTCCCTAGCTCAAGATATGAATTTTTGATGAAAATTAAGAGTTTGAAAATTATTTATTTTTAAGAATTGATTAATATTTGGCATTGTTAGTATCGGGTCCGTATTTTAGTTTCGGAGTCCGGTACAGTTTCATTATGATATTTAAGACTTGTCTGTGAAATTTGGTGAGAAACGGAGTTGATTTGACGTGATTCGGACGTCCAGTAGAGAAGTTATGGATTTTAAAGTGTTCTTGAGAATTTCATTTGATTTAGTTCTAAATTCGTAGTTCTAGGTGTTATTTTGGCGATTTGATCGCGCGAGCGAGTTCGTATGATGCTTTTAGACTTGTGTGCATGTTTGGTTTGGAGCCCCGAGGGCTCGGGTGAGTTTCGGATAGGGCATGGGATGTTTTGGACTTTGAAAATCTGGTTTTTTTTGCAGAATCTGTGTTCTGGCATGTCCTTCTTCGCGTTCGCAAAGGTAGTCTCGCGAACGCGAAGAGTAATCCGGTGAGGCTGAGAATTCTTCTTCGCGAATGCGAAGGCCTGGTCACGAACGCGAAGCGATTGGGCGATTTACCCTTCGCGAACGCGACCTGATCATCGCGAACGCGAAGCACTTGGAGACCTAGGGGAGGGTCGGTCGTTCCTTCATCGCGAACGCGAGCAATGTCTCGCGAACGCGAAGGCCAGGGGGGCGTAAACATCGCGAACGCGAGCTGGGTCTCACGAACGTGAAGGCTTGGCAACCAGTACCCTTCGCGAACGCGACAGTGGCCTCGCGAACACGATGCACACTGTCGCCCAGTGCATAAAACAGAATCAAACACGGGTATAAGCCATTTCTTCAACATTTTTCAAGAACCAAACGGGTAGAGGCGATTTTCATGAGTCATTTTCTTCTCCAAAGTGTTGGTAAGTGATTCTAAACTATTTTCTTTCAATTACCCATTACATTCCTTGAATTATCAACCAAATATCTAGAGTTTTATGGTAGAATTAGGGGTTAGGGTAGAAAATAGGAATTTCGAAAAATTGGGGATTTAGGCCTCAATTTGAGGCCGGATTCCAAAATTAATTACATATTCGGGCTCAGGGGTGAATTGGTAAAAAAAATTTTGGTCCGAACCTCGGGTTTTGACCAAGCGACCCCGGGGTCAATTTTTCGACTTTTGGAGGAAAAATTGGAAGAATTTAATTTAGGCAATATAATTGATTCCTTTAGCAATATTTGATATTATTGAGTCATTTTTGAATAGATACGAGTGGTTTGGAGGTGAATTCCAAAGAAAAAGCCGTGATTGAGAATTTAGTGACCTTCGGAGCGAGGTAAGTATCGTGTCTAACTTTTGCTTGAGGGAATAGGTATTGTGTGAGTAACTGCTACATGTTTTGTTGTTGAATACGATGTATAGTTGATGTGACGAGCATCAATACGTTGTGGTCGAGTCATAGCATGCGAGTGAAATTCCATTTTCTTGCAAATTTTTAAATCTTAAATCTTGTTATCCATGTTTACTGTTGTTGTTGAAATGTTGGGAGACTTGTATCCGATTCCACCAAGGTTGATAAAATTTTGAAAGTAATCATTGATGAAATGTTGATTTCTTGTGAAACTTCTCTTTATCCGTTATTATTGATTATATGAATTGTGAGGAAGAGTGTAAAGCACGAAGGATGATGCCGTGCATGATTTACTTATATTGTGAGGAAGAGTGTAAAGCACGAAGGGTGATGCTGTGCATGATTTATTTATATTGTGAGGAAGAGTGTAAAGCACGAAGGGTGATGTCGTGTATGATTTATTTATATTTTGAGGAAGAGAGTAAAAGCACGAAGGGTGATGCCGTGCAATCTTATTTACTACTTGGTGAGGTTGAGAGTAAAAGCACGAAGGGAGATGCCGTACCGATTTTTCCTTGCTGTCTTAATTGCTCAATTCGCTTAAAGATTTTCGGCTTAATTTTGTTTTTTCATTATTCTCACTCTTTATGTTGTATTTTCCCCATTGTATGTTCCCCCTTCCATTATTTCTGCATTATTGTTTTACTTATTGTTGTTGCCTCTAGTATGATTATACTGTTCAGGTTATATGTGAGTGTCTTGTCTTAGCCTCGTCACTACTTTGCCGAGGTTAGGCTCGACACTTACCAGTTCATGGGGTCGGTTGTACTGATGCTGCACTCTGCACTTTCTGTGCAGATTTTGATACCGACTCAAGTTGATCGAGATTTGCTACTGGTCCACTGTCTGGAGACTCAAGGTAGATCTGTCGGCGTTCATAGACCTTGAAGTCCCCGTCTATCCTTTATGTCTTACTGTTTTCTTTCGTTCAGATAATTATGTTTCTTTCAGACTATTACTTGTTGTAAATTCTAGAATGCTCGTGAATTGTGACTCCAGATCCGGGTGGTAGTAGTTAATACAGATTTATGATATTCCGTACTTGTTATATTTCATTGTAGTTAATTAATGTTAATTACTGAATGGAAATAAGAAATTGGTAAATGATTCTCTAACGTTGGCTTGCCTAGCAAGTGAAATGTTAGGCGCCATCACGGTCCCGTCGGTGGGAAATTTCGGGTCGTGACAGTTGGTATCAGAGCCCTAGGTTGCTTAGGTCTCGCGATTTACGAGCAAGCTTAGTAGAGTCTAGAGGATCGGTACGGTCTTCTCTGTCGTGCGATTTTGCTTTCTCAATACTAACTGAACTCTTCTACTCTTAATCTCTCGCAGATGGCGAGAACACGTACCGCTTTCTCAGCTGAGCAGCAGTCAGAGCCTCCAGTGGCAGCTCTTACGCGGGGCATAGGTCGAGGCCGAGGCCATCCCAGAGGCCGAGGCAGGGGCATGGCTCAGCCCAGAGCCCGAGCAGCAGCCCCAGCAGCGGAACCTCAGATAGAGCTTGACGGGGAGGTTCCAGCCCAGACTGTTTCTGCCAAACCAGCTCAGGTTCCGGAGGGGTTCATTGCTACCCCAGTACTTCAGGATACTTTGGTCCGTTTAGTGGGCCTTATGGAGAGTGTGGCCCAGACTGGCGCATTTCCCATGGCACCAGCAGTATCTCAGGCTGGAGGAGGAGAGATTACTTGTTGACCAATGGGGTCGATTTTGCTGCATTTTAGATGACTGGTTCCGCCAAGAAATGGTGGAGAGATTACTTGTTGACCAGACCAGCTGGGTCGCCTACTCTTACTTGGGACCAGTTCTCTCAGCTCTTCATAGAGAAGTTTCTGCCTATCACATTGAGGGAGGAGCGTTGCCGTCAGTTTGAGCGTCTCCAGCAGGGCGGTATGACTGTTATTCTTCTGCTTCCCACCGAGAGAGAGAGGGTGAGGAGGTTTATTGATGGACTTGCTCAGCCTATTAAATTGCAGATGGCTAAGGAGACTGGGAGTGAGATTTCTTTTCAGGCGGCTGCTAATGTCGCCAGACGAGTTGAGATGGTTCTTACTCAGGGAGGTCAGGGGTCTGCTAATGTCAGCGGTGCCTAACCTAGAGGAAGGAGTACTTTTGGTAGAGGCCATCCTCCCAGGCCGTTTCATTCAGCGCTTCAGGCATCTCACAGTGCCTCAGGTGGTCATGGCCCTCAGATGCATTATTCCGACCAGCTAGCCTACAATGCACTACCAGCTCCTATTAGTGCACCTCCACTCCAGAGTCATCAGGGTGGTTATTCAAGTCGACAGGGTCAGCAGTCACAGCAGCCAAAGTTATGTTATACTTGTGGTGATTCGAGGCACATTGCTAGATTTTGCCCTCGGGCAACGGGCAACTCACAACATCAGAGTTCTCGTGCCATGGTTCCGGCACTAGTTGCTGCACCACTTGCTCAGCTAGCCAGAGGCAGGGGTCAGGCAGCCAGAGGTAGAGGCCAGACTGTTAGAGGTGGAGGTTAGGCCGTTAGAGGTGGAGACCAGCCAGCTAGAGGTCATCCCAGGGATGTAGTTCAGGGTGGTGGGGCCCAGCCCCGATGTTATGCTTTCCCAGCCAGGCCTGAGGATGAGTCATCTAACGTTGTTATCACAGGTACTGTTTCAGTTTGCATTAGAGATGCTTCAGTTCTATTTGATCCGGGATCTACTTACACCTATGTGTCATCCTATTTTGCTTCCTATTTGGTTGAGCCCCGTGATTCTTTGAGTGCTTCCGTGTATGTGTCCACACCAGTGTGAGATGTTATTGTTGTAGATCGTGTTTATTGTTCGTGTGTGGTCACCCTTGGGAGTCTTGAGACTTGTGTAGATCTCCTACTTCTCGACATGGTTGATTTTGATGTCATACTGAGTATGGATTGGCTGTCACCTTATCATGCTATATTAAATTGTCACGCCAAGATGGTGACCTTAGCCTTGCAGGGTTTGCCTTGATTAGAGTGGAGAGGGAATCTTGGCCATTCTTCCAGCAGGGTTATCTCTTATGTGAAGGCTCGGCATATGGTCGAGAAGGGGTGTCTAGCTTATTTGGCTTATGTCCGCGATTCTAGTGCGGAGGTTCCTTCCATAGATTCGGTGCCGGTTGTTTGTGAGTTTCCAGAGGTGTTTCCTGCAGACCTGCCGGGGATGCCACCCGACAAGGATATTGATTTCTGCATTGATTTGGCTCCGGGCACTCAGCCTATTTCCATTCCGCCATATCGCATGGCCCCGCCAGAGTTGAAAGAATTGAAGGAGCAGTTGCAAGTTTTGCTTGATAAGGGCTTCATTAGACCTAGTGTCTCGCCCTGGGGTGCACCTATGTTGTTTGTGAAGAAGAAAGATGGATCGATGAGGATGTGTATAGATTATCGGCAGTTGAACAAAGTCACCACCAAGAACAAATATCCATTGCCGAGGATTGATGATTTATTTGATCAGCTTCAGGGTGCCAAGGTGTTTTTAAAGATTGATTTGAGATCTGGCTACCATCAGTTGGGGACTAGGGCATCCGATGTTCCTAAGACAGCTTTTCGGACTCGGTATGGGCATTATGAGTTTCTAGTGATGTCATTTGGGCTGACAAATGCCCCATCAGTATTCATGGATTTGATGAATCGGGTGTTCAAACCCTACTTGGATTCCTTTGTGGTTGTGTTTAATGATGATATCTTGATCTACTCCCACAGTCAAGAGGAGCATGAGCAACATCTTCGGATCGTTCTTCAGACTATGAAAGACAACCAGTTATATGATAAGTTCTCAAAATGCGAGTTTTGGTTGAGTTCAATTGCTTTCTTGGGTCACGTTGTATCAGTAGAGGGTATTCAGGTGGATCCTAAGAAGATTAAGGCAGTCCAGAATTGGCCTAGACCCACATCAGCTACAAAGATCCGTAGTTTCCTTGGTTTGGCGGGCTATTACCTTCAATTTATGGAAGGGTTATCATCCATAGCAACCCCGTTGACCAGATTGACCCAGAAGGGTGCCCCGTTTAGGTGGTCAGACCAGTGTAAAGCGAGCTTTCAGAAGCTCAAGATAGCTTTGACTACATCACCGGCATTGGTGTTACCCACAGGTTCAGGATCTTATACAGTATATTGTGACGCATCTTGTATTGGTCTAGGTGCGGTATTGATGCAGGGTGGCAAGGTTATTGCATATACTTCACGGCAACTGAAGGTTCACGAGAAGAATTACCATGTTTATGATCTAGAGCTGGCAACCATTGTTCACGCGCTGATGATTTGGAGGCACTATCTTTACGGCGTGCCATGTGAGGTATTCACTGATCATCGGAGCTTGCAGTATTTGTTCAAGCAAAAGGAACTCAATTTGAGGCAGAGGAGGTGGCTGGAGCTATTGAAAAACTATGATATCACCATATTGTATCATCCCGGGAAGGCCAATGTGGTGGCCGATGCTTTGAGTAGAAAGTCAGTCAGTATGGGTAGCCTTGCATATATTCCAGTTGGTGAAAGGCCGCTTGCATTGGATATTCAGGCCTTGGCCAACTAGTTCGTGAGGTTAGATGTTTCTGAGCCCAGTCGTGTTATAGCTTGTACAGTCGCTCGTCTTCCTTGTTTGAGCACATCAGAGATAGGCAGGATGACGATCCTCATTTACTTGTCCTTAGAGACACAGTGTGGCACGGTGGTGCCAAGCAGGTTACTGTTGGAGACGACAGAGTTTTGAGGATGCAGGATCGTGTTTGTGTGCCTAATGTGGATGAGCTTCGTGAGTTGATCCTTGAGGAGTCCCACAGTTCCCGGTATTCTATTCATCCGAGCGCCGCCAAGATGTATCAGGACTTGAGGCAACATTATTGGTGGAGGCAAATGAAGAAGGACATAGTTGCTTATGTAGCTCGGTGCCTAAGTTGCCAGCAGGTAAAGTGTGAGCATCAGAGGCCTGGTGGTTTACTTCAGAGGTTAGATATTCCTGAGTGGAAGTGGGAACGTATCACTATGGACTTTTTTGTTGGACTCCCACGGACTCAGTGGAAGTTCGATGCAGTTTGGGTCATTGTGGATAGGCTTACTAAGTTAGCGCATTTCATTCCTGCGACAGTTACCTATTCCTCGGAGCGGCTGGCAGAGATTTATATTCGTGAGATCGTCCGTCTTCACGGTGTGCCCGTGTCTATCATTTCTGATCGAGGTACACAATTTACCTCGCACTTTTGGAGGGCAGTTCAGCGTGAGCTGGGTACGCGGGTTGAGTTGAGCACAACATTTCATCCTCAAACAAACGGGTAGTCCGAGCGTACTATTGAGATCTTGGAGGATATGCTCCGCGACTGTGTTATTGACTTTGGGGGTTCTTGGAATCCATTTCTGCCGTTAGCAGAGTTTTCCTACAATAACAGCTACCAGTCGAGCATTCAGATGGCTCCCTATGAGGCATTATATGGTAGACGATATAGGTCGCCAATTGGGTGGTTTGAGCTGGGGGAGGCTCGGTTATTGGGTACAGATTTAGTTCAGGAGGCCTTGGATAAGGTCAAGATTATACAGGATCGACTTCGTACAGCTCAATCCAGGCAAAAGCGTTATGCTGACCGTAAAGTTCGTGATATTGCATTCATGGTTGGAGAAAGAATATTGCTTCGGGTATCGCCCATGAAGGGTGTTATGAGATTTGGGAAGAAGGGCAAGTTGAGCCCTAGGTATATCGGGCCATTTGAGATCCTCGAGAGAGTGGGGGAGGTAGCTTATCGACTTGCGTTGCCTCCAGGGTTATCCTCAGTTCATTCGGTATTCCATGTTTCCATGCTCCGGAAATATCATGGTGACCCGTCCCACGTGTTAGATTTCAGCTCTGTCCAGTTGGACAAGGATTTGACTTATGAGGAGGAGCCGGTGGACATTCTAGACTGGCAGGTTCGTCAGTTGAGGTCAAAGAGTTACCCTTCAGTTCGAGTGCAGTAGAGAGGTCAGCCTATTGAGAAAGGTACTTGGGAGTCCGAGTCCGATATGCGGTGTATATATCCCCACCTTTTCACCAGCCCAGGTATTTTTCTATGTCCGTTCGAGGACGAACGGTTGTTTTAGAAGAAGAGAATGTGATGACCCAAAAGGTCATCTTATGTTTTAGAACTCGAATCTGCGCTCTTAAGCCTTAAAAATTGTATTTTTACCCTCTTCGATTAGCGTGCACAGTCCGGACAGGTTTTTGGAAAGCTTTTATGTTGAAAATTAATGAAAATAAGAGTTTTTGTCTTAAAAGTTGATTTTAGTAGATTTCGGTCAACATTTTTGGTAAACGGACCTGGATTCGTGCTTTGACGGTCCCGGTAGGTCCGTATCGAATTATGGGACCTGGGCGTATGCCCGGAATCTAATTCGGAGGTCCCTAGCTCAAGATATGAATTTTTGATGAAAATTAAAAGTTTGGAAATTATTTATTTTTAAGAATTGATTAATATTTGGCATTGTTAGTATCGGGTTCGTATTTTGGTTCCGGAGCTCGGTACAGTTTCATTATGATATTTAAGACTTGTCTGTGAAATTTGGTGAGAAACGGAGTTGATTTGACGTGATTCGGACGTCCATTTGAGAAGTTATGGATTTTAAAGTGTTCTTGAGAATTGTATTTGATTTGGTGCTAAATTCGTAGTTCTAGGTGTTATTTTGGCGATTTGATCACGCGAGCGAGTTCATATGATGCTTTTAGACTTGTGTGCATGTTTGGTTTGGTGCCCCGAGGGCTCGGGTGAGTTTCGGATAGGCCACGGGATGTTTTGGACTTTGGAAATCTGGTTTTTCTGAAGAATCTGTGTTCTGGCATGTCCTTCTTCGCGTCCGCGAAGGTACTCTCGCGAACACTGAGAGTAATCCGGTGAGGCTGAGAATTCTTCTTCGCGAACGCGAAGGCCTGGTTGCGAACGCAAAGCGATGAGGGGATTTACCCTTTGCGAACGCGAACTGATCATCGCGAACGCGAAGTATTTGGAGACCTGGGGGAGGGTTGGTCGTTCCTTCATCGCGAACGCGAGCAATGTCTCGCGAACGCAAAGGCCAGGGGGCATAAACATCGCGAACGCGAAGGCTTGGCAGCCAGTACCCTTCGCGAACGCGACAGTGGCATCGCGAACGCGATGCACACTGTCGCCCAGTGCATAATATAGAATCAAACACGGGTTTAAGCCATTTCTTCAATATTTTTCAAGAACCAAACGGGTAGAGGCGATTTTCAAGAGTCATTTTCTTCCCTAAAGTGTTGGTAAGTGATTCTAAACCATTTGTTTTCAATTATCCATTTCATTCTTTGAATTATCAACCAAAAATCTAGAGTTTTTATGGTAGAATTAGGGGTTAGGGTAGAAAATAGAGATTTCGGGAATTTGGGGATTTAGGCCTCAATTTGAGGTCGGATTCCAAAACTAATTACATATTCAGGCTCGGGGGTGAATGGGTAAAAAGATTTTAGTCCGAACCTCGGGTTTTGACCAAGCGGGTTCGGGGTCGATTTTTCGACTTTTGGAGGCAAAATTGGAAGCATTTAATTTAGGCAATATAATTGATTCCTTTAGCAATATTTAATATTATTGAGTCAATTTTGAATAGATACGAGTGGTTTGGAGGTGAATTCCAAAGGAAAGCCGTGATTGAGAATTTAGTGATCTTCGGAGCGAGGTAAGTGTCGTGTCTAACTTTGGCTTGAGGGAATAGGTATTGTGAGAGTAACATCTACGTGTTTTGTTATTGAATACGATGTATAGTTGAGGTGACGAGCATCTATACTTTGTGGTCGAGTCATAGCATGCGAGTGAAATTCCATTTTCTTTCAAATTTGTAAATCTTAAATCTTGTTATCCATGCTTACTGTTGTTGTTGAAATGTTGGGAGACTTGTACCTGGTTCCACCAAGGTTGATAAAATTTTGAAAGTAATCATTGATGAAATGTTGATTTCTTGTGAAGCTTCTCTTTATCCGTTG
Organism: Nicotiana tomentosiformis; assembly: GCF_000390325.3. Taxonomy (NCBI): domain Eukaryota; kingdom Viridiplantae; phylum Streptophyta; class Magnoliopsida; order Solanales; family Solanaceae; genus Nicotiana; species Nicotiana tomentosiformis. The sequence goes on along the minus strand of NC_090815.1, from coordinate 128,765,322 downwards.
TTATTGATTCTATGAATTGTGAGAAAGAGTGTAAAGCACGAAGGGTGATGCCGTGCATGATTTACTTATATTGTGAGGAAGAGTGTAAAGCACGAAGGGTGATGCTGTGCATGATTTATTTATATTGTGAGGAAGAGTGTAAATCACGATTGATGATGCCGTGCATGATTTATTTATATTGTGAGAAAGAGAGTAAAAGCACGAAGGGTGATGCCGTGCAATCTTATTTATTACTTGGTGAGGTTTAGAGTAAAAGCACGAAGGGTGATGCCGTGCCGATTTTTCCTTGTTGTCTTAATTGCTCAATTCGTTTAAAGATTTCCGGTTTAATTTTGTATTTTCATTATTCTCACTCTTTATGTTGTATTCCCCCCCACTGTATGTTCCCCTTCCATTATTTCTGCATTATTGTTTTACTTATTGTTTTTGCCTCTAGCATGATTATACTGTTCAGGTTATATGTGAGTGTCTTGTCTTAGCCTCGTCACTACTTCGCCGAGGTTAGTCTCGACACTTACCAGTACATGGGGTCGGTTGTACTGATGCTGCACTCTGCACTTTCTGTGCAGATTTTGATACCGGCTCAAGTTGATCGAGATTTGCTACTGGTCCGCTGTCCGGAGACTCAAGGTAGATCTGTCGGTGTTCACAGACCTTGAAGTCCCCGTCTATCCTTTATGTCTTACTATTTTCTTTCGTTCAGACAGTTGTATTTCTTTTAGACTATTAGGTTTTGTAAATTCTAGAATGCTCGTAAATTGTAACTCCAGATTTATGATATTCAGCACTGGTTATATTTCATTGTAGTTAATTAATGTTAATTACTGAATGGAAATAAGAAATTGGTAAATGATTCTCTAACGTTGGCTTGCCTAGCAAGTGAAATGTTAGGCGCCATCATGGTCCCGTCGGTGGGAAATTTCGGGTCGTGATATCACACCTGCGGAGTGGGAACCACAGGTGCGAGCCCACAGATGCGAAAGAAAGGGGGCTTGGCAGTGGCCGCATATGCGAGGTCTTTTCCGCACCTGCGAGGTCGCAGAAGCGAGGTTGTTACGCAGAAGCGCTTCCGCATAAGCGGATAGGGAGTGCATGTGCGGTAGCTAGGAACTTGAGTGGTTTCCGCAGATGCGGATATTTTAGCGCAGCAGCAGTTCCGCAGGTGCAAAAAAATTGCCGCAATTGCGAAAGGCCTGGGCAGAACATATAAATACGGGACTTCGAGAGTTTTCACCATTTTCATCATTTTGAGCTCGAACTTTGGATGTTTTTGAGAGGAATTTTGAAGAGATTACTGAGGTAAGCTCCTTGTGTTCATTTATCTTCAATTATGATGTTTCCCCACTGATTTCCCACCTAGTTAGTGTATTATTGAGGTGGATTTTGGGGGTTTGAGGTTAGGGATTTGGAGAATGATTTTTTTGGATTTGGATGACCATTTGATGTCAGATTTTTGTAAATTTGGTATGGTTAGACCCGTGAGTGAATGGGCTTTCAGGTTTTCTGACTTTTGTCAGATTTTGAGACATGGGCTTAGGGGCCGGATTTGAGCCGATTTTGGATTTTGGCTTTAATTTAGTGTTTTTCTTGTGGAATTGATCCCTTTAGCCCATATTAATTGTATTGTACTACTTGTGGCTAGATTCGGGACGCTTGGAGACTGATTTGAGAGGCAAAGGTATTGTGGAGTAGAGTTTTACCCGGATCGAGGTAAGTAACACTTTCAAACTTAGTTTTAAGGGTTCAAAACACCGAATTATGTGTTATGTGATTGGTATTGAGGTGACGCACATGCCAAGTGACGGACGTCCGGGCATGCACCGTGAGAATTGTGACCTGGTTGACTCCATGGAACTATATAGTGATCCTATCTTGTTGATATCCGTGTTTGAATCATGTGATAAAGTAATTAAACTGTCAGTCATGCTAGATATTGTGTTTAGGCTTTATACGGTACTGTTGGGACCCATAGTTGTCATTTCTTGCTATAACCTTACTGATTTTATTAATATTTCGTACTCAGTCATATTCATTAATTTCGTATCATATCTCAGTCTCAATTATTATTTATTGATACATTATATCATTATTTCAGGCTAGTTTTCATGACATTGTGCGCCCGTGAGTGAGACTGGAGAGATTGATGATTAAGTGAGGCCGAGAGCCTGATTATGAGTGACAGTTATGGGATTGGGCTGCACGCCGTAGCGATTATACTGATTTTATGATAGCGTGTGGGTTGTAGGAGCTCCTCCGGAGTCTGTACACACCCCCAGTGAGCGCGGTTTATATTATTGAGGGATGGATCTTCCCTGGACATGGATCTTATCCGAAACATTTGATACCTGGAGATGGATCTTCTCCACGGGGCAGATTAGACTTCCTCGGTATTGGTTGACTAATGGTCAGTGATGTATATATTCCGGGATGGATCTTTCCTGGGTCGTATGGGCCATATACAGTACCGAGTGGTTGAGCATTTGAGAGTGTGAGCACATGAGGCTGTCAGCATGGTGCATCACATACAACATGTGCATTGGCATGTAGAAGTAGAAGAGTTATATTCTTCACATTGTTCAGATTTGATCTATTTTACTGTTTTGAACTATCTATTTAACATGAAAGCATGTCTACGTTTCTGCACATTTATTTCTATTTCTTAACTGTACCGGTTGAGTTCGTCACTACCTTTCAGTCTAAAGGTTGGACTTGCTACTTACTGAGTTGGTTGTAGTCACGTTACTCCCTACACCTCGTGTGCAGATCTAGGCGCTTCTGGTCACGGCGGCTGCTAATTGAGGAGTCAGATCCCGGAGACTATCGAGGTAGCTGCATGACATTCGCAGGCCTTGATTCTCCTTCTTTATCTCTATCTGTATTTCAGTTTTTATTTTCTAGACACTGTAGTGGACTATATTCTGGTTTAGATGCTCATGTAATCTATGACACCCCGATATTGGGATGGATTGTATCGTATTTTGGATTATTTCTGTTTTCAAAAAGGTTATTTTTCTTAAATATTTAATGCTCCCGTCTTTATGTTCAAAGATTTTACCGTGTTGAGATGTTGAGTTGTGGTTTGCCTAGTTCACTGATAGGCGCCATCACGGTGGTTAGATTTTGGGTCGTGACAAGTTGGTATCCGAGCCTAGGTTACATATGTCTCACGAGTCATGAGCAGGTTTAGTAGAGTCTTGCAGATCGGTAGAGAGACGTCTGTACATATCTTCGAGAGGCTGCCGAACCCTTAGGAAACTTCACATTCTTTTATTCTTGACGTGCAAATATGTTGATTCTGGTAACTAAACTTCTGTTATTCTATTCTCTCACAGATGGTGAGGACACATACTACTGGGCAGGACAGACAACCATCAGTACTACCAGTCAGGGCCGCGAGAGGCCGGGGTCGCGGTAGAGGCCGTGGTAGGGGCAGAGGTGCGGCTCGCACAACAGCTAGGGCAGCACTTGCATATCCACCAGTTGCCTTAGTTCAGGATCAGGTCCCAGTTGTGGATGCGCCACTGGGACCAGCTCAGGCACCAGTTGTGCCCATTGTGATTCTAGGCCTTCAAGAGACCTTAGCTTAGATTCTGACCGTGTGCACCAGTCTTGCTCAGGCGGTCTCTGTTCCGGCCGCAGCAGCCACTTCTTAGGCCGGGAGAGACACTCAGACTCCCGCCGCCCGTACACCCAAGCAGGTGATGCAGGGAATCCAGACACCGGGGGCACTACTAGCACAGCTGGTGGAAACTGCTCAAGCCCATGTGGTTCCTGCTATGACTGATGATGAGCAGCGGAGGCTAGAGAGGTTTGGTAGACTTCAACCTCCATCCTTCAGCGGGGCAGAGTCGGAGGATGCCCAGGTTTTCTTGGACAGATGTCAGAGGATTCTCCGTACAACATGTATTCTGGAGACCAGTGGGGTCTTGTTTACTACTTTTCAGTTTACTAGAGCCGCCTTCAACTAGTGGGAGGCTTATGAGAGGCGTAGGCCAGTCGGTGCAACGCTACTTACATGGCAGAAGTTCTCCATTCTCTTCTTGGAGAAGTATGTGTCGAAGTCTCGCAGAGAGGAGCTGCGCAGACAGTTTGAGCAGTTGCGTCAGGATGATATGACTGTGATGCAGTACGAGATAAGGTTTTCTGTGTTAGCCCGTTATGCAGTTTGGTTGGTTCCCACTGATAGGGAGAGGATTAGGAGTTCATTGATGGCCTCACATTTCAGCTGCGGGTGCTTATGACTAGAGAGAGGGTGTCTGGTGCTACCTTTGATGAGGTTGTTGACATATCTCGGCAGATAGAGTTGGTCCGCAGCTAGGAGCAGGTTAAGAGAGAGGCTAAGAGGTCTCGTGGATCAGGTAGCTTTAGTGGTGTTCCTTTTGGAGGTTAGTTCCACCACGGCAGGGTCGTCCCTATAGACATGCTCAGATGGCTCGTCCAGTCCACTGTGGTGCATCATATAGCCATGGTTCACAGAGTTCTTAGCAGGGTCACTCATCTCTCAGTACCCTTCCATCTCAGAGTTCGTCTCATGCGCCATCAGCTCAAGGTTCATCTATATCGGGTCCTGCTAGCAGTTATCCTGGTGCTCAGGGCACCCTTCAGTCCCCACCACCATTTGCGGGGAGAGGTTGCTTTGAGTGTGGAGATTTGGGTCATATCAAGAGGCATTGTCCCTGCCTCTCATGAGGTTCAGCTCAGCAGAGGAGTCAACCTACAACTTCAACACCAATTACGTCACCACCCGCCCAGCCAGCTCGGGGTAGAGCTCAGTCAGCTAGAGGTCGCCCTAGAGAGGGAGGCCGATCAGGTGGCGGACAAACCCGTTTATATGCACTCCCTGCCAGACCAGATACTATTGCTTCAGACACAGTGATCACAGGCATTGTCTCAGTATGTGACCGAGATGCTTCTGTATATTTGACCCCGGTTCCACCTATGGCTGTCCAACGGGACGGGACGAGACGAAATGGGACAGGACAAACTGGATGAAACGGTAGGCCCATCCTGTCCCGCTAACAAACGGGACGTGTTCGTGGGCCTTAAGTGTTGTTTTAAAAAAAATTTAAGCATTGAGTTTGGCAACGACTATTCTTTTTGACAATGACTAAGTTTTTAAAGTTTGCAATAGCTAGTTTTTTGACTTATTTAATAAACTTAAAAATTAAACGAAAATTAGGAAACTAAGTAAAGAATTATAAAATATTAAAACAAAAGACTTGTAATGAAATATTCTAGTAATTATTAATTTATAATAGATAATTTCAAGTCATTAGGTAACTAAGTAAGAGTGTAAGACAATTCATAAAAAAAATTCAACGCTTAGAGCCTTTTATTTTATTAATAGAACTTTCAAATCTCACATACAAATATAATTCTTTTGAAGAGCACCTAATCTACGCAGCCACCTTCTAGGAAGGGTTCTGTTTGAACTTTGAACTAGGCCTCTTAGTAGCCAATAAAAAATTATCATACTAATATTTGTAAGCTCCTATATAACTTCGTTGTAACTTATCTATAATTTCTCTCGGACATTGTTCTGGAATTGGCAATGTTGATTGATGTTCCATGAGTTCCATGCCGTCATCGCTCCCAGTGCTAAGTATCTCATTGTATTCTTCTTCTTCCCTAGTGGTTAATTTTTCAAAACCAAGATTTCTTCTTTCTGAATTAATTCAATCTCTGAATAATACGAAAATCTCTAGGCTGTCCTCCGCTAATGAATGTCTGTGATCTCCGATTTAAAATCTTGCCGTACTAAATATACCATAATATTTGTGTAACAATAGGATAATACATACCAGAAAATTATTTTGTAGCATAATAATTTTTTTCTAAAATTTAGTAAGCAATTGGAGCCTTCTCCCAACGGCTAGAATTCAAAAAAAAGGACTCGGGACAGGCGGGACGGGACGGGATGAGACGGGACGGGACGGGACAGGCGGTACGGGACGGGATGAAATGGGAGGAAACGGGACGGGACAAAATGGGACGAAACGGGACGGGACAAATGGGACGAAATGGCCATCCCGTCCCATCCCGTGTCCCATTTAACATGGGCCCATCCTGTTTAGAATTAAGTGGGACGGGACAGGACGGGACGGGATGGGACAGGACAAGATGCGGGATGGGACCAGGACTAGACGTCCCGTCCCGTTGGACAACCTTAGTTCCACCTATTCATATGTATCATCGTATTTTGCTTATTATCTGGATATGTCCCGTGAGTCTTTAGCTTCATCTGCTCATGTATCTACGCTGGTGGGCGATACTATTATTGTGGACCGTGTGTATCGGCTGTGTGTCGTGACTATTGGGGGATTGGAGACTAGAGTTGATCTCTTGCTGCTTAGTATGGTTGATTTTGATGTGATATTGGGTATGGATTAGTTTTCTGTGTGTCATGCTATTTTGGACTGTCACGCTAAGACTGTGACGTTAGCGATGTCGAGGTGCCACAAATTAAGTGGCGAGGTTCTTTAGACTATGTTCCCAGTAGAGTAATTTCATAGTTGAAGGCCTAGTGGATGGTTGGGAATGGTTGTTTATCTTATTTGGACTTTGTGAGGGATGTTAGTGCTGAGACCCTTACTATTGATTCTGTTTCGGTGGTGCGAGATTTTTCGGATGTGTTTCCTGCAGACCTGTCTGGCATGCCGCCTGACGGAGATATTGACTTGGTGCCGGGCACTCAGTCCATTTCTATTCCTATGTACCGTATGGCACCGGCTAAGTTGAAGGAGTTGAGGGAGCAGCTTCAGGAACTACTTAAGAAGGGGTTTATTAGGCCTAGTGTGTCACCTTGGGGTGCACCGGTTCTGTTCGTGAAGAATAAAGACGGCTCTTTGAGAACGTGCATTGATTATAGGCAGTTGAACAAAGTCACAATCAAGAAGAAGTATCCTTTGCCGCATATTAATGATCTATTTTACCAGCTTCAGGGAGCGAGGGTGTTCTCCAAGATTGATTTGAGGTCAGAGTATCACCAGTTGAAGATTCGGGACTCGGATATTCTTAAGATAGCTTTCAGGACCCGTTATGGTCATTATGAGTTCCTTGTGATGTCTTTTGGTCTGACCAACACTCCAGCAACGTTCATCCATCTGATGAACAATGTGTTTCAACCTTATCTCGACTCGTTTGTTATTGTATTCATTGATGATATCCTGGTGTACTCTCGTAGCGAGGGAGAGCATGCTCAACATTTGTGAATTGTGTTGCAGCGGTTGAGGGAGGTGAAGCTTTATACCAAGTTCTCCAAGTGTGAGTTTTGGATCAGTTAAGTGGCATTCTTGGGGCACGTGGTGTCCAGTGAGGGTATTCAGGTAGATCCGAAGAAAATAGGGGCGGTTTAGAGTTGGCCCAACCGTCCTCAGCTACAGAGATTCAGAAGTTCCTTGGTTTGGCTGGTTATTACCGTCGCTTCATGCAGGGTATCTCGTCTATTGCATCGCCCTTGACCAAATTGACCCAAAAGGGTGCTCCTTTCAGGTGGTCGGATGAGTGCGAGGAGTGCTTTCAGAAGCTCAAGACTTCCTTGACCACAGCTCCAGTTCTAGTTCTACCATCAACTTTTGGTTCTTATACAGTATATTGTGATGCTTCTCGGACGGTATGAGTGTATTTTGATGCTGGAGGGTAGAGTGATTGCTTATGCTTCGCGCCAGTTGAAGCCCCATGAGAAGAACTATCATGTACATAATTTGGAGTTGGCTTCCATTGTTTATGTGTTGAAGATATGGAGGCACTATAACTATGGTGTGTCTTGTGATGTATTTACTGATCATTGTAGCCTCCAACACTTGTTCAAACAGAAGGATCTCAATTTGAGGCAGCGGATATGGTTGGAGCTGCTAAAGGACTATGATATCACTATTCTGTATCATCCAAGAAAGGCCAATGTGGTGACCGATGCCTTGAGTAGGAAGGCAGTGAGTATGGGTAGTCTTGCATTCATTCCTGTTGGGGAGAGTCCTCTTGCAGTTGATGTTTAGGCCTTGGCCAACCAGTTCGTGAGATTAGATGTTTCGGAGCCCAGTCGGGTACTAGCCTGCGTGGTATCTCGATCTTCCTTATTTGATTGCATCAGAGAGCGCCAATATGATGATCCTCATTTACTTGTCCTCAAGGACAAGGTTCAGCACGATGCGAGGGGGCTTGGAAGTGGCCGCGGGTGCGAGGTCTTTTCCACACCTGCAAGGTCGCATAAGCGGAGCTGTTGCGCAGAAGCGCTTCTACAGAAGCAGATAGAGAGTGCAGGTGCGGTAGCTGGGAACATGAGTGGTTTTCGCAGGTGCGGAAAAATGGCCGCAGGTGCGAAAGGCCTGGGCAGAACATATAAATACGAGACTTCGAGATTTTTCACCATTTTCATCATTTTGAGCTCGGACTTTGGAGGTTTTTGAGAGGGTGTTTGAAGAGATTACTGAGTTAAGCTCCTTGTGCTCATTTATCTTCAATAATGATGTTTTCCCACTGATTTCCCACCTAGTTGGTGTGTTTTTGAGGTGAATTTTGGTGGTTTGAGGCTAGGGATTTGAAGAATGATTTTTCGGGATTTGGATGACCATTTGATGTAGGATTTTTTGTAAATTTGGCATGGTTAGACTCGTGCATGAATGGGTTTTCGGGTTTTGTGACTTTTGTCGGATTTCGAGATGTGGGCCCGGGGCCCGGGTTTGAGCCGATTTTGGATGTTAACTATAATTTACTATTTTTCTTGTGGAATTGATCCCTTTAGCCTATATTAATTGTATTGTACTGCTTGTGACTAGATTCGAGATGTTTGGAGATTGATTTGAGAGACAAATGCATTGTGGAGTAGAGTTTTACCCGGATTGAGGTATGTAATGACTCGACCAGTCGTTTTACTTTCTAAAACCCCGTTCCCCTAAATAAGACGTCCCGTACTTGATTTTACTGATTTATGACTTGCGGGGATGGTTGGTTCGGGATTTGAAAGAGTTTTAGTTAAAATCGGAACACTTGGTTCCTTAAGGTTGGCTTAAAAGGTAAAGTTTGACTTCGGTCAACATTTTGAGTAAACGACCTCGGAATCGTGATTTGACGATTCCAATAGGTTCGTATGATGATTTTGGACTTGGGCGTATGTTCGGAACGGGTTTTGGATGAACCGGGAACGTTTTGACGCCTAATAGTGAAAGTTGGTTCTTGAAGTTTTTTGAAGTTATTTAAATTTGGTTTGGAGTAGGTTTTGGTGATATCGAGGTTCGAATGAAATTCCGAGACCGTAAATAGTTCTGTAATATCATTTAAGACTTGCACGCAAAATTAGGTGTCAATCCGAGTAGTCTAAGTATGATTTGACGCGTTCGGAGCGATTTAGAAACTTGAAGTTCAAAGTTTGATTTAAGTTGGTTTTGGGGTGTGATTCTTGGTTTTGTTATTGTTTTAGGCGTTTTGAGGGTTCGATCAAGTCCGTATTATGTTTATAGACTTTTGGAGTAGTTGGACGGGGTCCCGAGGGGCTCGGGTGCATTACGGACCGCCCGGAGTTGAGTTGAAACACACCTGATTTCTGCTTCTGGTTTCCTTCTTCCCGAATGCGATCAGACCCTCGCATTCGCGTGTGCAGGACCGCGTTTGCGGAGGTCTGGTCCCTCTAGCCTTCGCGTTCGCGTAACCTGGCCCGCGTTCGCGTAGAAAAGGCTGAGCTGGGTGGCCACTGTTCGTTCTTCGCATTCACGAAGAAGCCCTCGCATTCGCGTAAGCTAGGCCAAGCGAGCCTCCACGTTCGTGTTGCTCCTGTCGCGTTCGTGATGGGTAACTTTTCCTGGGCCTGGGCCGTTTGCCTTCACGATCGCGAGGCCTCTTCCGCGATTGCGAAGAAGGCAGACATGGGAAGAAACTTTTTAAAACGGGACTTAGGCTATGTTAGCTAATTTCTTCCATTGTTGGGCGATTCTTGGAGCTCTTGAAGAGGGGATTTCACTTAACACTTTGAGGTATGTAATTTCTACACAATGTGAGATAAATACATAGTTATGGGTAAATTATAATATGTAAATTAGTGAAAATCATGGGTTTAGGTGAAAATCTAGGTTTTTGATAAAAATGAGATTTAACCACGAAATTTGTTATGGAATTTAGTAAAAATTATATATTTATGTTCCTAAGGTTACGAGTAACGACATTCTTTAAATATTTTCGGAATCCGAGCATGTGGGCCCGGGGGTAAATTTTAGGAATCTTACAATTTAGGTTGGGTAATCACTTAAATGGTGGAATTATGAATTTTTGAGCATAGATTGATTAGTTTATGTTGGGTAATTACTTTAGGTTGGGTTGGGTAATTACTTTTTGAGCGCGTTCTTGAATTGGGAAGTAGGCTTTGAGACGAGGTATGTCTCCTTTCAAACCTTGTAAGAGGGAATTAACCCATAGGTGAATTAAATAAATATTTGTACCTAATTGTGGGGGCTACGTACGTACGAGGTGACGAGAGTCCGTACGTAACCACTATTATGCTATTGTCCGGATAATTTAGGAACCGTATCATGCTATACTTGGAATGTTTGTGCCCTTACTTGCTAATATAATCACTTAGTCATAATATAAATTGATAAAAGAATTGTATAAGGTTAAATTCACTTACTTGAAGGTTTGTATGAGAAACTTGTGTTTTTCTGAAAATAAATTATTATTTGTGGATCGGGCCGAGTTCCTCGGTAGTAAATAGATGCATCTATGGTTCGCGCCGTTCGACCCTCCGGCAATGCACAGTTTAAATAAGTTGTTAGATCGGGCCGTACGACATCGGCATAATTGCGCATGTTAATTTTTTGGAATTCTCCGTGATTTATACTGTTTAACTGCCTTGAAATGTAAGTGGTTAAATGATATGACCGAAATTGAAATTTTAAATTTATGAAAGGAGTACTTATCTCTTCCCTTTATTGAACTATCATAATTATTCATGATATCTATACTTAGCATAACACTTTAATTACATTATTATTGGCCCTAGTAGGTGTCAAGCCGACCCCTCGTCACTACTTATTCGAGGTTAGACGGGATACTTACTCGGTACATATTGTTTATGTACTCATACTATGCTTCTGTTCTTAATTGTACAAGATCTGAGGTTGGTGCATCTAGTTACCCGCCCGGCGCGCATACTTGATCTTGGATCGAGACTTCACGGTGAGCTGCCCCTTCCGAACCGTTCAGCAGCATGCCGTAGTTTCTCTTTTGTTATTATCTGTCTACTCTGTTTCAGACAGTAGGATAGTCATCTTTTCTATATTCTACTAGTTGCCCACACATTTGTGACACCAAATCTCGGCACGAGTTAGTAGACTTTGATTTTTGGGTTGTAATTCAATAGTTATAACTGCTTTTAGATGTTTCCGTTTGTTTGCCTTAAAAAAATAAAAATATCATTTATTTATCAAATGCTTTGAATGTAAGTAAAGTTAAATGTTGGAATTACTTAATAAACAAAAATGGGAAATCAATAAGTTGTTCACTATTGGCTTGTCCAGCAAACAGTGCTGGACGCCATCACGACCTGACATGGAGTTGGGTCATGACAATATGGTATCGAAGCACTTGGTTCACGTAGGTTTCATAAGTTATGGGCAGGCCTAGTAGAGTCTTGCGGATCGATGCGGAGACGCCCGTACTTATCTTCGAGAGGCTATGGGGTGTTAGAAAACTACTCTTCATTCATCTCCTATCATGCAATTGATGGTACACTAAGTTTCTTTCTTCTATTCTCTCACAGATGGTGAGGACGCATACGACGGACGTTCCAGACCCGGGAGGAGTTGCTCCCCCCATTCCTAGAGGCCAAGGTAGAGGCCGGGGGAGGGCACCGACCCGAGGTAGGGGACGCGGGCGTCCCAGAGCTGCCCCAGTAGCTCCACCAACGGATCCAGTGGAGGATCCCATTATTTAGGAGCAGGTCAATGTGCCTGCCGCAAAGCCAGCCACGGTGGATTTCATAACAGCATCGGCCTTTAAGGAGGTCATGGGCCATATGATGCGGTTCATGGACACCATGACTCAGGCTGGTTTATTTCCAGCGGACCCATCCACATCAGACAAGAGGGGGAGGACAAACCCCTACTACTCAAGCTCCCGGGCATGCAACTGCGATATATCAGACTCCAGGTACACTACCCGTGGGCGGAGCCCAGCCAGTTGCGGCAGCTGCACCTGAGCCTTGACCGACTGCGGAGGGCGATCCGTAGAAGTTATTGGACAGATGGACTAGGTTACACCCTCCTGTATTCGGAGGCGAGCGTCGTGAGGATGCCCAGGATTTCATTGATAGGTGCAGGGATAGACTGCACAACATGAGGATACTGGAGTCTCATGGGGTTGACTTCACTACTTTCCAGCTGGAGGGCAGGGCCCGTAGATGGTGGAAATCTTATCTTCTTGGCAGACCAGCGGGTTCTCCTCCCATGACTTGGATCCAGTTCACACAGCTTTTCCTGGATAAGTATATTCCACCCTCCGAGAGGGAAGAGTTGTGGTATCAGTTGGGCAGCTTGAGCAGGGTCAGATGTCAGTGACCGACTATGAGGCGAGGTTTTCTGAGTTCTCTCACCATGCACTTATGATACTTCCTACGGACGCAAAGAGAGTGCGGAGGTTTGTTGCGGGGTTGCACTCCAGTATTAGGGCCAATATGGTCCGAGAGGTTGAGATGGGGACTTCTTATCAACTGGTAGCGGAGATTGCTCGGAGGATTGAGGGCTACCGTCAGAGAGGGAGAGAGCAGATGCAACAGGACAAGAGGGCCCGTTTCTCTGGAGAGTTTAGAGGTGCCCCGGCTAGAGGCAAAGGTCAGTTTGGGAGGGGTCAGCCTAGCAGGCCCCCATATTCATCACCACCACCTCCCCGGGGTGGTCCAGCGCGCCCCTATTTCAGCGCCATGCCAGAGAGTTCTTATCGCCCACCAGCCACCCAGGGTTCTTTTAGCGGGTACTCAGGTCACCAGGGTTCTTACAGCTCCTATTTTAGTGCCATGCCGGAGAGTTCATACCACCCACCGGCTATTCAGGCTTCTACCAGTGGGTCGACGAGCCATCAAGGTCAGACATCAGGGCAACAGATCGCCGCACCGAATGGCTGTTTCGAGTGCGAAGATCTTGGTCACATGAGGAGATTCTGCCCCAGGCTTTGGGGCAAGGTAGTGAAGCAGGGCCAGCAACCCATGATTTCAGCACCGGTTGTCCGGCCGCCCAGAGGCAGAGGAAAGGCTGGTAGGGGCCGTCTTAGAGGTGGAGGCCAGGCAGGGAGAGGCCATTCAGCTACTGTTCAGTCAGGTGGGGGCCAGCTCGCCGGTGCTCTAGCCAGATTCTATGCTTTTCTGGCCAGACCAGATACATTAGCCTCAGATGCCGTGATCACAGGTATTATTTCTGTATGCGGTAGGGATGCTTCGGTATTATTTGATCCAGGGTCTACCTATTCATATGTGTCATCTCTGTTTGCTTATTTTTTGGATATTCCTCGTGAGCCCTTGGGTACTCTTGTTTATGTGTCCACTCCTGTGGGCGATTCTGTGATTGTGGATCGGATCTACCGGTCCTGTGTGGTTGCATTATGTGGTTACGAGACTAGGGCGGACCTTTTGTTGCTTGATATGATCTACTTTGAGGTCATCCTGGGCATGGATTGTTTATCCCCATATCACATCATCTTTGATTGTCAATCCAAGACTATTACCTTAGCGATGCCAGAATCACCGAGATTGGAGTGGAATGATTCCTCGATTAGTACAGCTAGTCGGGTCATCATTTTTCTAAAGGATCAAAACATGGTCGAGAAGGGTTGTTTGGCTTATCTAGCTTATGTTCGGGACACCACCGCAGAGTCTCCGACAATCGATTCAGTGCCAGTAGTTCGGGAGTTTGTCGATGTGTTTCCTTCTGGCCTTCAAGGCATGCCGCTAGATTGTGATATTGATTTCTGTATTGATTTGGCTCCAGGCACCAAGCCTATATCTATTCCACCATACCGTATGGCTCCGAAAGAGTTGAAGAAGTTGAAGGATCAGCTCGAGAAGTTGTTAGAAAAGGGGTTTGTGAGACCAAGTGTATCACCTTGGGGTGCACTAGTGTTATTTGTGAAGAAGAAAGATGAGACTATGCGGATGTGCATTGATTATCGACAGTTGAACAAGGTTACCATCAAGAACAAGTACCTGCTTCTAGCCGCAGGAACGGGCTCGCAGGTGCGACCAGCTGGGCACAAGTGCGAAAATGGGTAGCTTGGCCTTGGTCCGCACCTGTGTGATTTTGTTCCCAGAAGCGGAACCGCAGGTGCGCCTGTTTCCTCGCAAGTGCGAAAACCTACTGGGCAGAATGCTTAAAAACGGGGCTCAGTCATTTTGAGCCCATTTTCTCCTTTTTGGACGATTTTGGAACTTTTTGAGAGAGGTGTTCACCTAAGAACTTGGAGGTAAGTTAATTATACCTATTGTGAGTTAAATAAATAGATTATGGGTAGATTATAACATTTAAACTGTGGGAATCAAGAGTTTAGATGAAAACCCTATGTTTTGATAAAAATGAAATTTTAACCACGAAAATGGTTATGGAATGGGATGAAAATTGTATATTTAAGTTCTTCAGGTTATGGCTAACAATTCCCTCTAAAAATTTTTGGAATTCGGGCAAGTGGGCCCGGGATGAATTTTAGGAATTTTACCAATTTGGGTTGGGTAATTACTGTAATAGATAAATTATGAAATTTTGAGCATGTATTGATTAGATTATATAACATTTGGCTAGTTTCAGATTTTTCGGCACCAAGTTGAGGCTTTAACGCGAAATCGTGACCGGTAAGTTAGCTTTGAGACGAGGTAAGTCTCTTGTCTAACCTTGTAAGAGGGAATTTATCCCATAGGTGATTTAAATAAATGTTTGTTTCTAATTGTGGGGGCTACGTACGTACGACATGACGAGAGTCTGTGCGTAACTACTATCATGCTATTGTCCGGGTAGTTTTAGGAACAAATTCATGAATTTATTTGGATTTCTTGCATCATACTTGTTAATTTAAAATGCCTAAATTATATTAGTATTTGTTGGAGAAATTGGGGAAGATCGTTAGTGAAATTCGTATTATTTTTGTATAAAACTTCAATAATATTTAAGTCAAATGCTTGTAAAAATATCTTCCTCTTCTTGTGGAGCGGGCCGAACGCCTCGGCAGTTGATAGATGCATCTATGGTTCGTGCCGCTCGACCATCGGCAGTGTACACATTATTCTGGATCAGGTCGTACGACCTCGGCATAAATCGTGCTTAATAATAAAAATTACTCGGTGCTTTGATATTTATTTTATTGCAGCTTGTGAAGGTAAATGATTATTTGGAAATTATCAAATTGTGAAAGAATTATTTGTTTCTGCCTGCTAAGGAAAATTTAATATTGATCACATAAATTGTGTTTATTTAAATATTTCTATCTTAATATTATTGACCCATAGTGAGTGTCAAAGTAGACCTCTCGTCACTACTTCTTCGAGATTAGACTTGATACTTACTGGGTACACGTTGTTTACATACTCATGCTACACTTGCTGTACTTTTTGTGCAGAATCTGAGATAGGTGCATCAGGTGGTCCTATCGGCGCGTACCCCCGATATCCCGAGGCTTAGTGGTGAGCTGCTTCCTGAGTCATTCTGCAGCCCTAGAGTCTCTCTTTTGTATTTTGTATTATGTCTATTTCATATTCAGACAGTGATTATAAGTTTGTATAATCTACTAGATGCTCATATACTTGTGATATAAGGAAAGCTTTATTACTCAAAAATTTATTAAAAGAGAAAATAGATGTTTAATTCACTAGTTGACTTGCCTAACGGTGATGTTGGGTGCCATCAGGACCAATAGGTGAAATTGGGTCGTGACACCGAGAGACTGGAGAGATTGGTGACTGAGTTGGGGCCTGAGTGTCATGCTGTGAGTGATATCTATATATATGTGGATCAGGTTGCACGCCGCAACAAGCCTTATGGCTATACATATGTGGATCGGGTTGTACGCCGCAACAAGCCTTATGGCTATATATACGTGGATCGGGTTGCACGCCGCAACAAGCCTTATGGCTATATATATGTGGATCGGGTTGCGCACCGCAACAGGCCTTACAGCTATATATGGATCGGGTTGCACGCCTTATTAGGTATCGTATAGTGCTTAGTGACTTAGTGTGACGAGCGATAACTGAGACGGACAAACTGAGTGCTCTAAGGGTGTGAGTACTTGGGATTTCACTGTGTTGCATCACATATGGTATTCACATTGGCATGTAGCTATAGAGGCGTCATACTCTTCTTATCAGTCTGTCATGACCCAACTGGAGGGTCATGACTAGCACCCGGGCCATACTTGCCGAGCACCAACGTACATTTTATCTAACCTTCCTTATTATCCTTAAGGGCCGACAAGATCAATATAAATGGTAGACATGGATCATGAACATCCAACAATGAAAGATAATGGCATGAACATACATAACATGGTAAGACAAGACTGTCAAGAAACTATATATAAGGTACGAGCTACCATGTTACCATGAAAGACTATACAACAAAAATCAGCCGATAAGACATTCCAAACCATACATGAGTCGACACCTATCTATGAGCCTCTAAAGGAACATAAGTGCTGCAACATTGCCGGAACAGGGCCCCGACATACCCATAATGTCTATAACAAAAACGCATACCAAGACCACGGCAAGTCTGAAGAAGGGATCTTGCCAATAACCGCTGAACTGGACAGCTTACTGTGGTGGGGGAGCTGCGTCTACCTGTTTATCAGGACTTGCAGCACGACATGCAGCGTCCACAAATAAAAAGGACGTCAGTACGAATAAAGTACTGAGTATGTAAGGCAGGAAAGCATAAGTAAGAACAGTAATGTAAACAGGGATAGAGAATATACAACCTGTGACATCTGGGTACCTCTAAGGGCTATTGACATGAAATACATGATACATACATATATATACATAAACTTTTAAAACATACGCCTCTGTGGGCATCACCATCATCATATCTTACCCGACCGATAGGCTCGGTAAAACGTACCCGGTCATCATAGGGCTCGGTAGAATCGTACCCGGCCACGTGGAGCTCGATAAAACCCAACTGATCAGTGGTTGCACAATAGGTGTCGTACCCGGCCGACTATAGCGCGGCTCGGTAGAGTAAAATAGATACATATATATATGATGCATGCTGGACTCATTGGAATCATATTTTGAACCTTTCAGAGTGACATAAGGTCGGTATCATTCGTACACGTTATTAGGATTAACTATTCATCAAGAATCTTATAAGAATCAGGAAGTACCAACAACATTGATAACATAAGAATAAGAGAAGTAACATCAACATCAATCGCTCCATAAGAAGGGCAGCAATGTAATTACTGCTAGCTTCTAAGAGTAGAGTATCTTTGGAAGCTCGTTCATTATATTATGTACAATCGGAGTCATGAAAAAGAATGAAGGGGATAGCCTCACATACCTTGTATATACTGCCCAACCTCAAGCTATGCAAATGTCACGACTCCTTAGTCTACAATAAGAGAAATGACCTTATCATTATCGTTTAAGCGTCGTAACTATTATGTATCGACCGCAACATATTTTACGATGAAACGGACATCACCTCCCCTATTTATATGACTTCCCACAAGTCAAGACAATCACCAAACAGCCCAAACAACATCAACAATAATCATATTGAGCCTCCCAAAATAGTCCACCAACCAACAACATTACTACCAAGCCTTTCGATATATATTTTACAAGTTCTAGCTTCAACAACTTAGCCGCAACTTGGATAATCTTAAATACATGTAGAGTAAGAGGTTCCTTACCTTTTAATGGAAAGAATAACTCCAATTTGACCTTAATTGTCCACGAAATATCCCTCCAATTCTGCCACAAGAACAAGGAAGCGAAACTAGCAATCAATTCGGGTTTTTCGGCACTAGAATTACTTTAGAAGATTTGAAATCACCTAGGGTTGATATTAAAAACTTGAGAGAGTATTTACGGAACATAAAACACTTAAAACAACCTTCCACGCGAGCTGGAACAACACAAAAATCAGCAACAACAAGAAGAACAAGAAACTTACTAGCGCCACGGGATTCCCGACACTTGATTTGTGTTGTTTGCCCTTTGTTTGGGTCTTGGATCATGAGAGAACCTTGAGAGTGTGTTTTTAGGGTTCTAAGGTCTGAATATACTGAAAAATAATGACTTCAAATGGGTTTGAGGCATCTTATATATATCCATATGTCTTAAACCGCCTATGTGGGCCCCATAGAGAGCTGCTTGGCGCAGTCTCGCGAAAATGCGAATATCTCTCTATTCTGAGATCGTATCGACAAACGGTTTAATGCGTTGGAAACTAGACTCATAGATATTCAATTTAGTGGATAGATAACCCCGTAATTCCAAGTACATTGGGAGAAAAACGTAGTAACATTTGACCTAAAGTTTAAGTAAAATTATAAACGTAAGTTGCGATAACTTTTATCGACTTTTGTTTCATAACTCGCTTGACTTCAAAACTTATGATATATATACTATATGATTCAAATAAATTAAAACATGACCTCTTGGGATAATTAATCACCTCTAGGTTTACCCGAAAATACGGGTTACAATATCCTTAATTCGTTTAACTTCTAATACTTGTTAACCACTCCTATACACCCTTGTATCGTTTAAGACCAATAGGATTAACTTCTTATCATCTCAAAGATAATCTGTTCATGGATTTACGTCGACTAACTTACAGCATGATCTAAGGTACGTGAATTTGGGTTGTAACACCCTCCCCCCCCCTATGAACATTCGTCCTCGAATGTAAGGGTTTATGGGGAGTATAACTCATCGTGGATTCCGACGAAAATTTTCGGCTGAGTTTTCCCTATAAAATGGACACTAGACAAACTTGCAAGCAGTTAAACCCAACATATGGCCTTACAAGACTATACAAAGCATTATGGATATGTACATTATCTGCATATCACCATTTTGTATTAAAAAGAGTATTCACAAGCTATTGCTTACCTTATAGAGCCGTTTCACCTTATAATGGGTCCTGCTTTCCCCCGGCATCCTCATTATCTTCACTCTAGAATAGGTAAGGGTATTTAGACTTCATCTCCTCTTCTGCTTCCCATGTCATTTCTTCTATATTCTTATTCCTCCATAATACTTTGACGGAAGCTACATCCTTTGTTCTCAGCTTGCGGACTTGTCGATCTAATATAGCCACTGGCACTTCATCATATGATAGATCCTCTGTAACTTGTACATCTTTGATGGGGACGACCCGAGAAGGGTCTCCAATACATTTCCTCAACATAGATACATGGAATACCGGGTGGACAAATTCCAATTCGGATGGCAATTCTAACTCATAAGCAACCTGTCCAATTCGTCGAAGAATTTTGTACGGCCCAATATACCGCGGACTCAACTTACCCTTCTTCCCAAAACGCATAACACCCTTCATCGGCGAGATCTTCAGGAAAACCCAATCACCAACCTCAAATTCCAGATCACGACGTCGGACGTCGGAATAAGACTTTTGCCTGCTTTGTGCCGTCCTCAGTCGCTCTTGTATCACTTTCACCTTCTCAATGGCTTGGTGAATCAAATCTGGCCCATATAATTCTGTCTCACCGACTTCGAACCATCCAACTGGTGATCTACATCTCCTCCCGTACAGTGCCTCATACGGGGCCATTTTAATACTGGAATGGTAGCTATTATTGTAGGCAAATTCTATAAGTGCCAGATGGTCATCCCAATTCCCCTTGAAATCTAGAACACATGCTCGTAGCATATCTTCAAGCGTCTGGATGGTACGTTCAGCCTGTCCGTCAGTCTGCGGATGGAATGCAGTGCTGAGATTTACTTGTGTGCCTAAACCCTTCTGAAAAGACCTCCAAAAGTTAGCCGTAAATTGAGCTCCTCGGTCTGATATAATAGATACCGGCACACCATGAAGCCTAACAATCTCCTTGATATACAACTTCGCATAATCTTCAGCCGTGTAAGTTGTCTTAACTGGTAGAAAATGGGCAGATTTTGTAAGTCGATCAACTATCACCCAGATGGAGTCAAACTTATGATAAGAGCGAGGTAATCCAATAATGAAGTCCATATTAATCACCTCCCATTTCCAGGTCGGAATCTCTATATTCTGAATCAATCCACTGGGTTTCTGATGCTCGATCTTTACTTGTTGACAATTAGGACACTGGGCTACAAATTCTGCAATAGACTTCTTCATGTTATCCCACCAATACTGCTCCTTAACGTCATGATACATCTTTGTCGAGCCAGGATGGATAGAATATCGGGACTGATGAATCTCAATCATAATCTTCTCTCGCAACCCTGCCACACTAGGCACACATAATCGGCCCTGGTATCTCAGTGTCCCATCTCCTCCGATCTTGAAAGCTGTAATCTTACACTGCTGAATTCCCTCTCTCAATCCTACTAAGGTAGGATCTTCATATTGCCGTGCTTTTACCTCGGCTACCAAAGATGATTCTGCTGTATTCTGTACAGTAACACCTCCGTTATCAGAGTCCAATAATCTGATTCTCATATTGGCCAGTTGGTAAAGCTCTTTGGTCAACCCTTGTCTACCTGCCTCAATATGTATTAAGCTTCCCATTGACTTACGGCTGAGAGCGTCTGCCACAACATTGGCTTTACCGGGATGGTACAATATCTCGACATCGTAGTCTTTCAGTAATTCGAGCCACCTACACTGCCTCAAATTCAACTCCTTCTGCTTGAAGATGTATTATAAACTCTTGTGATCTGTGTAGATGTCAACATTGACGTCGTATAAGTAGTGACGCCATATCTTCAAAGCATATATTACTGCAGCCAATTCCAAATCATGAGTCAGGTAATTCTTTTTATGCTCCTTCAATTGTCTTGATGCATAAGCAATCACATTCCCACGTTGCTTTAATACGCACCCCAAACCTATACCCGAGGCATCACAATATACTACATAACCTTCTGTTCCTTCTGGGAGAGTGAGTACTGGTGCGGATGTCAATCGATTCTTTAGCTCCTGAAAACTACGTTCACAAGCGTCAGACCACTGGAACTTGGTAGCTTTCTGTGTTAACTTAGTCAATGGTGCTGATATAGAGGAAAACCCTTCCACAAACCGCCTATAATATCCTGCTAGCCCCAGGAAGCTGCGAACTTCTGATGGTGTTGTAGGTCTTGGACAATTCTTCACTGCATCGATCTTCTGAGTGTCGACACTAATACCCTCATCAGATATCACATGGCCAAGGAATGCCACTGAGTTCAGCCAGAATTCACATTTGGAAAGCTTAGCATATAACTTATGATCCCGAAGTGTCTGTAATACTATCCGCAAGTGGCCCTCATGTTCCGCCTCCGAACGAGAATACACCAGAATGTCATCAATGAATACGATCACGAACACATCAAGATAAGGCCTGAATACACTATTCATGAGATCCATAAAAGCTGCTGGGGCATTTGTTAGCCCGAACGATAGTACCAAGAACTCAAAGTGCCCATATCTTGTCCAGAAGTCCGTCTTTGGAATATCCTTCTCCTTAACCCTCACCTGATGATACCCTGAACGTAAGTCAATCTTGGAGAAATACTTGGCACCCTGGAGTTGGTCAAACAGGTCATCAATCCTTGGAAGTGGATACTTGTTCTTTATAGTAAACTTATTCAACTGTCGATAATCGATACACATCCTTAACGACCCATCTTTCTTTCGCACGAACAAGACTGGCACACCCCAAGGTGAAGTGCTAGGCCTAATGAAACCCTTATCCAGCAAGTCCTTCAACTCTCGCAACTCTGCCAGGGCCATCCTGTATAGAGGGATAGAGATCGGTTGTGTGTCAGGCAATGCATCAATGCTAAACTCAATCTCCCTTTCAGGAGGAAGGCCTGGGAGTTCATCTGGGAAAACATCTGGAAATTCATTGACCATGGGGATTGATTGTAGAGTATGCGTCTTCGCCTCCACATCCCAAACGCGAACAAGATGATAAATGTAACCTTTTGAGATCATCTTCCTTGCCTTAAGATAGGAAATAAACCTACCTTTCGGCGTAGCAATGTTCCCCTTCCATTCAATGGCGGGTTCACCAGGAAACTGAAACCTAACCATCTTCGTACGACAGTCAACATTTGCATAGCATGAGGTCAACCAGTCCATTCACATTATCACATCGAAATCAACCATTTCTAACTCAAATAAATTTTCCGAGGTTTGACGACTACAAATCATCACAGTACAACCTCTATATACCCTTCTAGCAATTACAGAATCTCTTATCGGAGTGGATACCGCAAGTGGTTTACTTAACAATTCAGGTTCAACGCTAAACTTATTAGCCACAAAGGGTGTAACATATGATAATGTAGATCCCGGATCAATTAGCGCATATACATCATAAGAAAACACAGACAATATACCTGTAACAACATCCGAAAATGACTCGAGATCTTGTCGACCTACTAGAGCATAGGTTCGATTTTGAGCACCACTCGAACTCAACACTGCACCTCTACCTCTACCACGACCTGTCGACTGTTGAAAACCTCGTGATGGAGGTCAAACTGATGAGGAAGAACCAGACACAGATCCAGTCAGCTGAGCCATACCACCACCTCCTCTGTTAGGACAATCCCGCATCATATGGCTAGGCTGTCCGCAAGAATAGCATGCATCGGAACCTCGACGGCATAGTCCAAAGTGGGCCTTGCCGCACTGATCACAACGAGGTGTTGGGGGTCTTATCTGACTAGTATCCCTATGATATTGTAAGCCTGATGCCCTCGAACTCTGACCTAAACCAGAATAGGTAAATCGATCATACCGAGGCCTCTGAAAATGTGGAGGATCACTAGCTACAGGTGGCGGCGAACTCCTCGAAGACTGGGGCCTGATACTACCTCTAAAGTCATCAGAACTCCCTGCAAATCCCGCCCTCTTATGTTGGCCCCTATCCTGCTCCCTATCTGCCCTTTGCTGGCGCTTACGATCCTCTAGGGTTTGGGCATAAGCTTGAATACGGGAAATATCCATGCCCTCTACCAAGGAGGCTGTCGTGCACTCATTTATCAGATGTGGTCCCAACCCGTTCACGAACAGGTGCACCCTATCACTCATCTCGGCCACCAAATGAGGATTATACCTTGCTAAAGAATCAAACTGCATACTATACTCCCGTACACTCATATTACCCCGTCGAAGGTTCAAGAACTTATCAGCTCTAGCTCGCTGTATCTCAACTGGCAAGTAGTGACGAAGAAAGACCTCAGAAAATTCCTTCCACACGGTTGGAGGAGCATTCAGACCCCTAGATCTCTCCCAACTATCATACCAGAAAATCGCTAAATCCCGTAACCGATAAGAAGCCAACTCGACTGCCTCCGTATCACTAGCATGCATAACCCGCAATGTATGATGAACCTGATCAATAAAAGTTTGCGGGTCCTCCTTGGGGTCTGATCCTGTAAACACTGGAGGGTTTAGATTAATAAAATCACGAACTCTCGCACTAACCGATTTATCAGCAGCACCGATATTCTACCTCTGAGCCTGAGAAGCTACCAAGCTAGTCAACAACTGCACCGCACTGCGCATATCAGGGTCTATAGTGCCAGACAGAGGAACTGGATGTAGTGGGTGCCTCCTAATATCCTCTAGAGGAGACGAAGAGGTATGAGTCGGCATCTCACTCTGAGCCTCACTTTGGCCTGCTCTGGCTGGAGGCACCTGACTGGAACCCTCTCCCACAGTTGTATCAAGCCATTTACTAATCGCTTGCTTCCTAGTCGAAGGCATCGCTGAAAGAAAACAAGGTGAATATTAGATATGAACACTTACGACTCAACTCTACGCACGATCTAGATTCAGGAAGAAGGTAACAACCCTAGATGTCATGTAGCCTCCTGATTATAAATGTGGCGCGCTACACATCCATAATCAAGACTCTACTAGACACGGCTCATAGACAACCCCTAGGATAGACTTGCTCTGATACCAAGTTTGTCACGACCCAATTGGAGCATACTTGCCGAGCACCAACGTACATTTTATCTAACCTTCCTTATTATCCTTAAGGGCCGACAAGATCAATATAAATGGTAGACATGGATCATGAACATCCAACAATGAAAGATAATGGCATGAACATACATAACATGGTACGACAATACTGTCTAGAAACTATATATAAGGTACGAGCTACCATGCTGCATGAAAGACTATACAACAAAAATCAGTCGACAAGGCATTCCAAACCATACATGAGTCGACACCTATCTATGAGCCTCTAAAGGAACATAAGTGCTGCAACATTGCCAGAATAGGGCCCCGACATACCCATAATGTCTATAACAAAAATGCATACCAAGACCACGGCAAGTCCGAAGAAGGGATCTCGCCAATAACCGCTGAACTGGACAGCCTACTGTGGTGGGGGAGCTGCGTCTACCCGTTTATCAGGACTTGCAGAACGACATGCAACGTCCACAAATAAAAAGGACGTCAGTATGAATAAAGTACTGAGTATGTAAGGCAGGAAAGCATAAGTAAGAACAGTAATATAAATAGGGATAGAGAATATACAACCTGTGACATCTAGGTACCTCTAAGGGCTATTGACATGAAATACATGATACATACATATATATACATAAACTTTTAAAACATACGCCTCTGTGGGCATCACCATTATCATATCGTACCCGACCGATAGGCTCGGTAAAACGTACCCAGCCATCATAGGACTTGGTAGAATCGTACCCGGCCACGTGGAGCTCGGTAAAACCCAACTGATCAGTGGTTGCACAATAGGTGCCGTACCTGGCCGACTATAGCGCGGCTCGATAGAGTAAAATAGATACATATATATGATGCCTGCTGGACTCATTGGAATTACATTTTGAACCTTTCGGAGTGACATAAGGTCGGTATCCTTCGTACACGTTATTAGGATTAACTATTCATCAAGAATCTTATAAGAATCAGGAAGTACCAACAACATTTATAACATAAGAATAAGAGAAGTAACATTAACATTAATCGTTCCATAAGAAGGGCAGCAATGTAAGTACTGCTAGCTTCTAAGAGTAGAGTATCTTTGGAAGCTCATTCATTATATTATGTACAATCGGAGTCGTGCAAAAGAATGAAGGGGATAGCCTCACATACCTTGTATATACTTCCCAACCTCAAGCTATGCAAATGTCACGACTCCTTAGTCTACAATAAGAGAAATGACCTTATCATTATCGTTTAAGCGTCGTAACTATTATGTATCGACCACAACCTATTTTACGATGAAACGGACAGCACCTCCCCTATTTATATGACTTCCCACAAGTCAAGACAATCACCAAACAGCCCAAATAACATCAACAATAATCATATTGAGCCTCCCAAAATAGTCCACCAACCAACAACATTACTACCAAGCCTTTCGATATATATATTTCACAAGTTCTAGCTTCAACGACTTAGCCGCAACTTGGATAATCTTAAATACATGTAGAGTAAGAGGTTCCTTACCTTTAAATGGAAATAACAACTCCAATTTGACCTTAATTGTCCACGAAATATCCCTCCAATTCTTCCACAAGAATAAGGAAGCGAAACTAGCAATCAATTCGGGTTTTTCGGCACTAGAATTACTTTAGAAGATTTGAAATCACCTAGGGTTGATATTAAAAATTTGAGGGAGTATTTACAGAACATAAAACACTTAAAATAACGGTGATGAGAGCTGGAACAACACAAAAATCAGCAACAACAAGAAGAACAAGAAACTTACTAGCGCCACGGGATTCCCGACACTTGATTTGTATTGTTTGCCCTTTGTTTAGGTCTTGGATAATGAGAGAACCTTGAGAGAGTATTTTTAGGGTTCTAAAATCTGAATATACTGAAAAATAATGACTTAAAACGGGGTTGAGGTATCTTATATA